>NW_026990734.1:0-53171 GCF_036250125.1 Pseudopipra pipra | reverse complement strand
TCTGCCTGCTCACGGACACCCCAGGCTACGCCACACACTGCACCTGAAAGCCAAACTTCACAAGCTTTCTGTCCCGGGAAACAGGGCTGCTGTCCCCCCTTTGGTCAGCCCCGCCCCGCCATTTTAGCAGCCCCCCCAAAACCCGATCCAAATGAGGATTCCTCGCAGGGAAGAGGTGCCAGCACAGAAAGCCCTGCCTGCTCACGGACACCCCAGGCTGCGCCACACACTGCACCTTAAAGCCAAACCTCACAAGCTTTCTGTCCCGGGAAACAGGGCTGCTGTCCCCCCTTTGGTCAGCCCCGCCCCGCCATTGCCGGCCACCCGATCCAAACCCGATCCAAATGAGGATTCCTCGCAGGGAAAAGGTGCCAGCACAGAAAGTCCAGGTTGGCCAGAGAGTGCCCAGGCTGCGCCACACACTGCACCTGAAAGCCAAACTTCACAAGCTTTCTGTCCCGGGAAACAGGGCTGCTGTCCCCCCTTTGGTCAGCCCCGCCCCGCCATTTTAGCAGCACCCCCAAAACCCGATCCAAATGAGGATTCCTCGCAGGGAAAAGGTGCCAGCACAGAAAGCCCTGCCTGCCCACAGAGTGCCCAGGCTGCGCCACACACTGCACCTGAAAGCCAAACCTCACAAGCTTTCTGTCCCGGGAAACAGGGCTGCTGTCCCCCCTTTGGTCAGCCCCGCCCCGCCATTTTAGCAGCCCCCCCAAAACCCAATCCAAATGAGGATTCCTCGCAGGGAAAAGGTGCCAGCACAGAAAGCCCTGCCTGCCCACAGAGTGCCCAGGCTGCGCCACACACTGCACCTGAAAGCCAAACCTCACAAGCTTTCTGTCCCGGGAAAAGAAGACTGCTGCTGTCCCCCCTTTGGTCAGCCCCGCCCCGCCATTGCGGCCACCCGACCCAAACTCGATCCAAATGAGGATTCCTCGCAGGGAAAAGGTGCCAGCACAGAAAATCCAGGTTGGCCAGAGAGTGCCCAGGCTGTGCCACACACTGCACCTGAAAGCCAAACCTCACAAGCTTTCTGTCCCGGGAAACAGAGCTGCTGTCCCCCCTTTGATCCGCCCCGCCCCGCCATTTTAGCAGCCCCCCCAAAAACCCCATCCAAATGAGGATTCCTCGCAGGGAAAAGGTGCCAGCACAGAAAGCCCTGCCTGCTCACGGACACCCCAGGCTGCGCCACACACTGCACCTGAAAGCCAAACTTCACAAGCTTTCTGTCCCGGGAAACAGGGCTGCTGTCCCCCCTTTGGTCAGCCCCGCCCCGCCATTTTAGCAGCCCCCCCAAAACCCGATCCAAATGAGGATTCCTCGCAGGGAAAAGGTGCCAGCACAGAAAGCCCTGCCTGCCCACAGAGTGCCCAGGCTGCGCCACACACTGCACCTGAAAGCCAAACCTCACAAGCTTTCTGTCCCGGGAAACAGGGCTGCTGTCCCCCCTTTGGTCAGCCCCGCCCCGCCATTGCCGGCCACCCGATCCAAACCCGATGCAAATGAGGATTCCTCGCAGGGAAAAGGTGCCAGCACAGAAAGCCCTGCCTGCCCACAGAGTGCCCAGGCTGCGCCCACACACTTACACACTGCACCTGAAAGCCAAACCTCACAAGCTTTCTGTCCCGGGAAACAGGGCTGCTGTCCCCCGTTTGGTCAGCCCCGCCCCGCCATTTTAGCAGCCCCCCCAAAACCCCATCCAAATGAGGATTCCTCGCAGGGAAAAGGTGCCAGCACAGAAAGCCCTGCCTGCCCACAGAGTGCCCAGGCTGCGCCACACACTGCACCTGAAAGCCAAACCTCACAAGCTTTCTGTCCCGGGAAAAGAAGACTGCTGCTGTCCCCCCTTTGGTCAGCCCCGCCCCGCCATTGCCGGCCACCCGATCCAAACCCGATGCAAATGAGGATTCCTCGCAGGGAAAAGGTGCCAGCACAGAAAGTCCAGGTTGGCCAGAGAGTGCACAGGCTGTGCCACACACTGCACCTGAAAGCCAAACCTCAGAAGCTTTCTGTCCCGGGAAACAGAGCTGCTGTCCCCACTTTGATCAGCCCCGCCCCGCCATTTTAGCAGCCCCCCCAAAACCCGATCCAAATGAGGATTCCTCGCAGGGAAAAGGTGCCAGCACAGAAAGCCCTGCCTGCTCACGGACACCCCAGGCTACGCCACACACTGCACCTGAAAGCCAAACTTCACAAGCTTTCTGTCCCGGGAAACAGGGCTGCTGTCCCCCCTTTGGTCAGCCCCGCCCCGCCATTTTAGCAGCCCCCCCAAAACCCGATCCAAATGAGGATTCCTCGCAGGGAAGAGGTGCCAGCACAGAAAGCCCTGCCTGCTCACGGACACCCCAGGCTGCGCCACACACTGCACCTTAAAGCCAAACCTCACAAGCTTTCTGTCCCGGGAAACAGGGCTGCTGTCCCCCCTTTGGTCAGCCCCGCCCCGCCATTGCCGGCCACCCGATCCAAACCAGATCCAAATGAGGATTCCTCGCAGGGAAAAGGTGCCAGCACAGAAAGTCCAGGTTGGCCAGAGAGTGCCCAGGCTGTGCCACACACTGCACCTGAAAGCCAAACCTCACAAGCTTTCTGTACCGGGAAACAGAGCTGATGTCACCCCTTTGATCAGCCCCGCCCCGCCATTTTAGCAGCCCCCCCAAAACCCCATCCAAATGAGGATTCCTCGCAGGGAAAAGGTGCCAGCACAGAAAGCCCTGCCTGCTCACGGACACCCCAGGCTGCGCCACACACTGCACCTGAAAGCCAAACCTCACAAGCTTTCTGTCCCGGGAAACAGGGCTGCTGTCCCCCCTTTGGTCAGCCCCGCCCCGCCATTGCCGGCCACCCGATCCAAACCCGATGCAAATGAGGATTCCTCGCAGGAAAAGGTGCCAGCACAGAAAGCCCTGCCGGCTCACGGACAACCCAGGCTGCGCCACACACTGCACCTGAAAGCCAAACCTCACAAGCTTTCTGACCCGGGAAACAGGGCTGCTGTCCCCCGTTTGGTCAGCCCCGCCCCGCCATTTTAGCAGCCCCCCCAAAACCCCATCCAAATGAGGATTCCTCGCAGGGAAAAGGTGCCAGCACAGAAAGCCCTGCCTGCCCACAGACTGCCCAGGCTGCGCCACACACTGCACCTGAAAGCCAAACCTCACAAGCTTTCTGTCCCGGGAAAAGAAGACTGCTGTCCCCCCTTTGGTCAGCCCCGCCCCGCCATTGCCGGCCACCCGATCCAAACCCGATGCAAATGAGGATTCCTCGCAGGGAAAAGGTGCCAGCACAGAAAGTCCAGGTTGGCCAGAGAGTGCCCAGGCTGTGCCACACACTGCACCTGAAAGCCAAACCTCACAAGCTTTCTGTCCCGGGAAACAGAGCTGCTGTCCCCCCTTTGATCAGCCCCGCCCCGCCATTTTAGCAGCCCCCCCAAAACCCGATCCAAATGAGGATTCCTCGCAGGGAAAAGGTGCCAGCACAGAAAGCCCTGCCTGCTCACGGACACCCCAGGCTGCGCCACACACTGCACCTGAAAGCCAAACCTCACAAGCTTTCTGTCCCGGGAAACAGGGCTGCTGTCCCCCCTTTGGTCAGCCCCGCCCCGCCATTTTAGCAGCCCCCCCAAAACCCGATCCAAATGAGGATTCCTCGCAGGGAAAAGGTGCCAGCACAGAAAGCCCTGCCTGCTCACGGACACCCCAGGCTGCGCCACACACTGCACCTGAAAGCCAAACTTCACAAGCTTTCTGTCCCAGGAAACAGGGCTGCTGTCCCCCCCTTTGGTCAGCCCCGCCCCGCAATTTTAGCAGCCCCCCCAAAACCCGATCCAAATGAGGATTCCTCGCAGGGAAAAGGTGCCAGCACAGAAAGCCCTGCCTGCTCACGGACACCCCAGGCTGCGCCACACACTGCACCTGAAAGCCAAACCTCACAAGCTTTCTGTCCCGGGAAACAGGGCTGCTGTCCCCCGTTTGGTCAGCCCCGCCCCGCCATTTTAGCAGCCCCCCCAAAACCCCATCCAAATGAGGATTCCTCGCAGGGAAAAGGTGCCAGCACAGAAAGCCCTGCCTGCCCACAGAGTGCCCAGGCTGCGCCACACACTGCACCTGAAAGCCAAACCTCACAAGCTTTCTGTCCCGGGAAAAGAAGACTGCTGCTGTCCCCCCTTTGGTCAGCCCCGCCCCGCCACAGCCGGCCACCCGATACAAATCCGATCCAAATGAGGATTCCTTGCAGGGAAAAGGTGCCAGCACAGAAAGTCCAGGTTGGCCAGAGAGTGCCCAGGCTGTGCCACACACTGCACCTGAAAGCCAAACCTCACAAGCTTTCTGTCCCGGGAAACAGGGCTGCTGTCCCCCCTTTGGTCAGCCCCGCCCCGCCATTGCCGGCCACCCGATCCAAACCCGATGCAAATGAGGATTCCTCGCAGGGAAAAGGTGCCAGCACAGAAAGCCCTGCCTGCTCACGGACACCCCAGGCTGCGCCACACACTGCACCTGAAAGCCAAACTTCACAAGCTTTCTGTCCCGGAAAACAGGGCTGCTGTCCCCCCTTTGGTCAGCCCCGCCCCGCCATTTTAGCAGCCCCCCCCAAACCCCATCCAAATGAGGATTCCTCGCAGGGAAAAGGTGCCAGCACAGAAAGCCCTGCCTGCTCACGGACACCCCAGGCTGCGCCACACACTGCACCTGAAAGCCAAACCTCACAAGCTTTCTGTCCCGGGAAAAGAAGACTGCTGCTGTCCCCCCTTTGGTCAGCCCCGCCCCGCCATTGCCGGCCACCCGATCCAAACCCGATGCAAATGAGGATTCCTCGCAGGGAAAAGGTGCCAGCACAGAAAGCCCTGCCTGCTCACGGACACCCCAGGCTGCGCCACACACTGCACCTGAAAGCCAAACTTCACAAGCTTTCTGTCCCGGAAAACAGGGCTGCTGTCCCCCCTTTGGTCAGCCCCGCCCCGCCATTTTAGCAGCCCCCCCCAAACCCCATCCAAATGAGGATTCCTCGCAGGGAAAAGGTGCCAGCACAGAAAGCCCTGCCTGCTCACGGACACCCCAGGCTGCACCACACACTGCACCTGAAAGCCAAACCTCACAAGCTTTCTGTCCCGGGAAACAGGGCTGCTGTCCCCCGTTTCGTCAGCCCCGCCCCGCCATTTTAGCAGCCCCCCCAAAACCCGATCCAAATGAGGATTCCTCGCAGGGAAAAGGTGCCAGCACAGAAAGCCCTGCCTGCCCACAGAGTGCCCAGGCTGCGCCACACACTGCACCTGAAAGCCAAACCTCACAAGCTTTCTGTCCCGGGAAACAGGGCTGCTGTCCCCCCTTTGATCAGCCCCGCCCCGCCATTTTAGCAGCCCCCCCAAAACCCGATCCAAATGAGGATTCCTCGCAGGGAAAAGGTGCCAGCACAGAAAGCCCTGCCTGCTCACGGACACCCCAGGCTGCGCCACACACTGCACCTGAAAGCCAAACTTCACAAGCTTTCTGTCCCGGGAAACAGGGCTGCTGTCCCCCGTTTGGTCTGCCCCGCCCCGCCATTTTAGCAGCCCCCCCAAAACCCGATCCAAATGAGGATTCCTCGCAGGGAAAAGGTGCCAGCACAGAAAGCCCTGCCTGCTCACGGACACCCCAGGCTGCGCCACACACTGCACCTGAAAGCCAAACCTCACAAGCTTTCTGTCCCGGGAAACAGGGCTGCTGTCCCCCCTTTGGTCAGCCCCGCCCCGCCATTGCCGGCCACCCGATCCAAACCCGATCCAAATGAGGATTCCTCGCAGGGAAAAGGTGCCAGCACAGAAAGCCCTGCCTGCTCACGGACACCCCAGGCTGCGCCACACACTGCACCTGAAAGCCAAACCTCACAAGCTTTCTGTCCCGGGAAAGAAGACTGCTGCTGTCCCCCCTTTGGTCAGCCCCGCCCCGCCATTGCCGGCCACCCGATCCAAACCCGATGCAAATGAGGATTCCTCGCAGGGAAAAGGTGCCAGCACAGAAAGCCCTGCCTGCTCACGGACACCCCAGGCTGCGCCACACACTGCACCTGAAAGCCAAACTTCACAAGCTTTCTGTCCCGGGAAACAGGGCTGCTGTCCCCCCTTTGGTCAGCCCCGCCCCGCCATTTTAGCAGCCCCCCCAAAACCCGATGCAAATGAGGATTCCTCGCAGGGAAAAGGTGCCAGCACAGAAAGCCCTGCCTACCCACAGAGTGCCCAGGCTGCGCCACACACTGCACCTGAAAGCCAAACCTCACAAGCTTTCTGTCCCGGGAAACAGGGCTGCTGTCCCCCCTTTGGTCAGCCCCGCCCCGCCATTTTAGCAGCCCCCCCAAAACCCCATCCAAATGAGGATTCCTCGCAGGGAAAAGGTGCCAGCACAGAAAGCCCTGCCTGCTCACGGACACCCCAGGCTGCGCCACACACTGCACCTGAAAGCCAAACTTCACAAGCTTTCTGTCCCGGGAAACAGGGCTGCTGTCCCCCCTTTGGTCAGCCCCGCCCCGCCATTTTAGCAGCCCCCTCAAAACCCGATCCAAATGAGGATTCCTCGCAGGGAAAAGGTGCCAGCACAGAAAGCCCTGCCTGCCCACAGAGTGCCCAGGCTGCACCACACACTGCACCTGAAAGCCAAACCTCACAAGCTTTCTGTCCCGGGAGAAAGAAGACTGCTGCTGTCCCCCCTTTGGTCAGCCCCGCCCCGCCACTGCCGGCCACCCGATACAAATCCGATCCAAATGAGGATTCCTTGCAGGGAAGAGGTGCCAGCACAGAAAGTCCATGTTGGCCAGAGAGTGCCCAGGCTGTGCCACACACTGCACCTGAAAGCCAAACCTCACAAGCTTTCTGTCCCGGGAAACAGAGGTGCTGTCCCCCCTTTGATCAGCCCCGTCCCGCCATTTTAGCAGCCCCCCCAAAACCCGATCCAAATGAGGATTCCTCGCAGGGAAAAGGTGCCAGCACAGAAAGCCCTGCCTGCTCACGGACACCCCAGGCTGCGCCACACACTGCACCTGAAAGCCAAACCTCACAAGCTTTCTGTCCCGGGAAACAGGGGTGCTGTCCCCCCTTTGGTTAGTCCCGCCCCGCCATTTTAGCAGCCCCCCCAAAACCCAATCCAAATGAGGATTCCTCGCAGGGAAAACGTGCCAGCACAGAAAGGTCTGCCAGCCCACAGAGTGCCCAGGCTGCACCACACACTGCACCTGAAAGCCAAACCTCACAAGCTTTCTGCCCTGGGAAAAGAAGACTGCTGCTGTCCACCCTTTGGTCAGCCCCGCCCCGCCATTGCCGGCCACCCGATCCAAACCCGATCCAAATGAGGATTCCTCGCAGGGAAAAGGTGCCAGCACAGAAAGCCCTGCCTGCCCACAGAGTGCCCAGGCTGCGCCACACACTGCACATGAAAGCCAAACCTCACAAGCTTTCTGTCCCGGGAAACAGGGCTGCTGTCCCCCCTTTGGTCAGCCCCGCCCCGCCACTGCCGGCCACCCGATACAAATCCGATCCAAATGAGGATTCCTTGCAGGGAAAAGGTGCCAGCACAGAAAGTCCAGGTTGGCCAGAGAGTGCCCAGGCTGTGCCACACACTGCACCTGAAAGCCAAACCTCACAAGCTTTCTGTCCCGGGAAAAGAAGACTGCTGCTGTCCCCCCTTTGATCAGCCCCGCCCCGCCATTTTAGCAGCCCCCCCAAAACCCGATCCAAATGAGGATTCCTCGCAGGGAAAAGGTGCCAGCACAGAAAGCCCTGCCTGCTCACGGACACCCCAGGCTGCGCCACACACTGCACCTGAAAGCCAAACTTCACAAGCTTTCTGTCCCAGGAAACAGGGCTGCTGGCCCCCCTTTGGTCAGCCCCGCCCCGCCATTTTAGCAGCCCCCCCAAAACCCGATCCAAATGAGGATTCCTCGCAGGGAAAAGGTGCCAGCACAGAAAGCCCTGCCTGCCCACAGAGTGCCCAGGCTGCGCCACACACTGCACCTGAAAGCCAAACCTCACAAGCTTTCTGTCCCGGGAAACAGGGCTGCTGTCCCCACTTTGGTCAGCCCCCCCAAAACCCAATCCAAATGAGGATTCCTCGCAGGGAAAAGGTGCCAGCACAGGAAAGCCCTGCCTGCTCACGGACACCCCAGGCTGCGCCACACACTGCACCTGAAAGCCAAACCTCACAAGCTTTCTGTCCCGGGAAACAGGGCTGCTGTCCCCCCTTTGGTCAGCCCCGCCCCGCCATTTTAGCAGCCCCCCCAAAACCCCATCCAAATGAGGATTCCTCGCAGGGAAAAGGTGCCAGCACAGAAAGGTCTGCCTGCCCACAGAGTGCCCAGGCTGCGCCACACACTGCACCTGAAAGCCAAACCTCACAAGCTTTCTGTCCCGGGAAAAGAAGACAGCTGCTGTCCCCCCTTTGGTCAGCCCCGCCCCGCCATTGCCGGCCACCCGATCCAAACCCGATCCAAATGAGGATTCCTCGCACGGAAAAGGTGCCAGCACAGAAAGTCCAGGTTGGCCAGAGAGTGCCCAGGCTGTGCCACACACTGCACCTGAAAGCCAAACCTCACAAGTTTTCTGTCCCGGAAAACAGGGCTGCTGTCCCCCCTTTGGCGAGCCCCGCCCCGCCATTTTAGCAGCCCCCCCAAAACCCGATCCAAATGAGGATTCCTCGCAGGGAAAAGGTGCCAGCACAGAAAGCCTGCCTGCTCACGGACACCCCAGGCTGCGCCACACACTGCACCTGAAAGCCAAACTTCACAAGCTTTCTGTCCCGGGAAACAGGGCTGCTGTCCCCCCTTTGGTCAGCCCCGCCCCGCCATTTTAGCAGCCCCCCCAAAACCCCATCCAAATGAGGATTCCTCGCAGGGAAAAGGTGCCAGCACAGAAAGCCCTGCCTGCTCACGGACACCCCAGGCTGCGCCACACACTGCACCTTAAAGCCAAACCTCACAAGCTTTCTGTCTCGGGAAACAGGGCTGCTGTCCCCCCTTTGGTCAGCCCCGCCCCGCCATTGCGGCCACCCGATCCAAACCCGATCCAAATGAGGATTCCTCGCAGGGAAAAGGTGCCAGCACAGAAAGTCCAGGTTGGCCAGAGAGTGCCCAGGCTGTGCCACACACTGCACCTGAAAGCCAAACCTCACAAGCTTTCTGTCCCGGGAAACAGGGCTGCTGTCCCCCCTTTGATCAGCCCCGCCCCGCCATTTTAGCAGCCCCCCCCAAAACCCGATCCAAATGAGGATTCCTCGCAGGGAAAAGGTGCCAGCACAGAAAACCCTGCCTGCCCACAGAGTGCCCAGGCTGCGCCACACACTGCACCTGAAAGCCAAACCTCACAAGATTTCGGTGCCGGGAAAAGAAGACTGCTGCTGTCCCCCCTTTGGTCAGCCCCGCCCCGCCATTGCCGGCCACCCGATCCAAACCCGATCCAAATGAGGATTCCTCGCAGGGAAAAGGTACCAGCACAGAAAACCCTGCCTGCTCACGGACACCCCAGGCTGCGCCACACACTGCACCTGAAAGCCAAACCTCACAAGCTTTCTGTCCCGGGAAACAGGGCTGCTGTCCCCCCTTTGGTCAGCCCCGCCCCGCCATTGCCGGCCACCCGATCCAAACCCGATCCAAATGAGGATTCCTCGCAGGGAAAAGGTGCCAGCACAGAAAGCCCTGCCTGCCCACAGAGTGCCCAGGCTGCGCCACACACTGCACCTGAAAGCCAAACCTCACAAGCTTTCTGTCCCGGGAAAAGAAGACTGCTGCTGTCCCCCCTTTGGTCAGCCCCGCCCCGCCACTGCCGGCCACCCGATACAAATCCGATCCAAATGAGGATTCCTTGCAGGGAAAAGGTGCCAGCACAGAAAGTCCAGGTTGGCCAGAGAGTGCCCAGGCTGTGCCACACACTGCACCTGAAAGCCAAACCTCACAAGCTTTCTGTCCCGGGAAACAGAGGTGCTGTCCCCAATTGATCAGCCCCGCCCCGCCATTTTAGCAGCCCCCCCAAAACCCGATGCAAATGAGGATTCCTCGCAGGGAAAAGGTGCCAGCACAGAAAGGTCTGCCAGCCCACAGAGTGCCTAGGCTGCACCACACACTGCACCTGAAAGCCAAACCTCACAAGCTTTCTGTCCCGGGAAACAGGGGTGCTGTCCCCCCTTTGGTCAGCCCCGCCCCGCCATTTTAGCAGCCCCCCCAAAACCCAATCCAAATGAGGATTCCTCGCAGGGAAAAGGTGCCAGCACAGAAAGATCTGCCAGCCCACAGAGTGCCCAGGCTGCACCACACACTGCATCTGAAAGCCAAACCTCACAAGCTTTCTGCCCTGGGAAAAGAAGACTACTGCTGTCCACCCTTTGGTCAGCCCCGCCCCGCCATTGCCGGCCACCCGATCCAAACCCGATGCAAATGAGGATTCCTCGCAGGGAAAAGGTGCCAGCACAGAAAGCCCTGGCTGCCCACAGAGTGCCCAGGCTGCGCCACACACTGCACCTGAAAGCCAAACCTCACAAGCTTCCTGTCCCGGGAAAAGAAGACTGCTGCTGTCCCCCTTTGGTCAGCCCCGCCCCGCCATTGCCGGCCACCCGATACAAATCCGATCCAAATGAGGATTCCTTGCAGGGAAAAGGTGCCAGCACAGAAAGCCCTGCCTGCTCACGGACACCCCAGGCTGCGCCACACACTGCACCTGAAAGCCAAACCTCACAAGCTTTCTGTCCCGGGAAACAGGGCTGCTGTCCCCCCTTTGGTCAGCCCCGCCCCGCCATTTTAGCAGCCCCCCCAAAACCCCATCCAAATGAGGATTCCTCGCAGGGAAAAGGTGCCAGCACAGAAAGGTCTGCCTGCCCACAGAGTGCCCAGGCTGCGCCACACACTGCACCTGAAAGGCAAACCTCACAAGCTTTCTGTCCCGGGAAAAGAAGACAGCTGCTGTCCCCCTTTGGTCAGCCCCGCCCCGCCATTGCCGGCCACCCGATCCAAACCCGATCCAAATGAGGATTCCTCGCAGGGAAAAGGTGCCAGCACAGAAAGTCCAGGTTGGCCAGAGAGTGCCCAGGCTGTGCCACACACTGCACCTGAAAGCCAAACCTCACAAGCTTTCTGTCCCGGGAAACAGAGGTGCTGTCCCCCCTTTGATCAGCCCCGCCCCGCCATTTTAGCAGCCCCCCCAAAACCCGATCCAAATGAGGATTCCTCGCAGGGAAAAGGTGCCAGCACAGAAAGCCCTGCCTGCTCACGGACACCCCAGGCTGCGCCACACACTGCACCTGAAAGCCAAACTTCACAAGCTTTCTGTCCCGGGAAACAGGGCTGCTGTCCCCCCTTTGGTCAGCCCCGCCCCGCCATTTTAGCAGCCCCCCCAAAACCCCATCCAAATGAGGATTCCTCGCAGGGAAAAGGTGCCAGCACAGAAAGCCCTGCCTGCTCACGGACACCCCAGGCTGCGCCACACACTGCACCTGAAAGCCAAACCTCACAAGCTTTCTGTCCCGGGAAACAGGGCTGCTGTCCCCCCTTTGGTCAGCCCCGCCCCGCCATTGCCGGCCACCCGATCCAAACCCGATGCAAATGAGGATTCCTCGCAGGGAAAAGGTGCCAGCACAGAAAGCCCTGCCTGCTCACGGACACCCCAGGCTGCGCCACACACTGCACCTGAAAGCCAAACTTCACAAGCTTTCTGTCCCGGGAAACAGGGCTGCTGTCCCCCCTTTGGTCAGCCCCGCCCCGCCATTTTAGCAGCCCCCCCAAAACCCGATGCAAATGAGGATTCCTCGCAGGGAAAAGGTGCCAGCACAGAAAGCCCTGCCTGCCCACAGAGTGCCCAGGCTGCGCCACACACTGCACCTGAAAGCCAAACCTCACAAGCTTTCTGTCCCGGGAAAAGAAGACTGCTGCTGTCCCCCCTTTGGTCAGCCCCGCCCCGCCACTGCCGGCCACCCGATACAAACCCGATCCAAATGAGGATTCCTTGCAGGGAAAAGGTGCCAGAACAGAAATCCAGGTTGGCCAGAGAGTGCCCAGGCTGTGCCACACACTGCACCTGAAAGCCAAACCTCACAAGCTTTCTGTCCCGGGAAACAGAGGTGCTGTCCCCCCTTTGATCAGCCCCGCCCCGCCATTTTAGCAGCCCCCCCAAAACCCGATCCAAATGAGGATTCCTCGCAGGGAAAAGGTGCCAGCACAGAAAGCCCTGCCTGCTCACGGACACCCCAGGCTGCTCCACACACTGCACCTGAAAGCCAAACTTCACAAGCTTTCTGTCCCAGGAAACAGGGCTGCTGGCCCCCCTTTGGTCAGCCCCGCCCCGCCATTTTAGCAGCCCCCCCAAAACCCGATCCAAATGAGGATTCCTCGCAGGGAAAATGTGCCAGCACAGAAAGCCCTGCCTGCCCACAGAGTGCCCAGGCTGCGCCACACACTGCACCTGAAAGCCAAACCTCACAAGCTTTCTGTCCCGGGAAAAGAAGACTGCTGCTGTCCCCCCTTTGGTCAGCCCCGCCCCGCCATTGCCGGCCACCCAATCCAAACCCGATCCAAATGAGGATTCCTCGCAGGGAAAAGGTGCCAGCACAGAAAGCCCTGCCTGCCCACAGAGTGTCCAGGCAGCGTCACACACTGCACCTGAAAGCCAAACCTCACAAGCTTTCTGTCCCGGGAAACAGGGCTGCTGTCCCCCCTTTGGTCAGCCCCGCCCCGCCATTTTAGCAGCCCCCCCAAAACCCGATCCAAATGAGGATTCCTCGCAGGGAAAAGGTGCCAGCACAGAAAGCCCTGCCTGCTCACGGACACCCCAGGCTGCGCCACACACTGCACCTGAAAGCCAAACTTCACAAGCTTTCTGTCCCAGGAAACAGGGCTGCTGTCCCCCCTTTGGTCAGCCCCGCCCCGCCATTTTAGCAGCCCCCCCAAAACCCGATGCAAATGAGGATTCCTCGCAGGGAAAAGGTGCCAGCACAGAAAGCCCTGCCTGCTCACGGACACCCCAGGCTGCACCACACACTGCACCTGAAAGCCAAACTTCACAAGCTTTCTGTCCCGGGAAACAGGGCTGCTGTCCCCCCTTTGGTCAGCCCCGCCCCGCCATTTTAGCAGCCCCCCCAAAACCCGATGCAAATGAGGATTCCTCGCAGGGAAAAGGTGCCAGCACAGAAAGCCCTGCCTGCTCACGGACACCCCAGGCTGCGCCACACACTGCACCTGAAAGCCAAACTTCACAAGCTTTCTGTCCCGGGAAACAGGGCTGCTGTCCCCCCTTTGGTCAGCCCCGCCCCGCCATTTTAGCAGCCCCCCCAAAACCCGATCCAAATGAGGATTCCTCGCAGGGAAAAGGTGCCAGCACAGAAAGCCCTGCCTGCCCACAGAGTACCCAGGCTGCACCACACACTGCACCTGAAAGCCAAACCTCACAAGCTTTCTGTCCCGGGAAAAGAAGACTGCTGCTGTCCCCCCTTTGGTCAGCCCCGCCCCGCCACTGCCGGCCACCCGATACAAATCCGATCCAAATGAGGATTCCTTGCAGGGAAGAGGTGCCAGCACAGAAAGTCCAGGTTGGCCAGAGAGTGCCCAGGCTGTGCCACACACTGCACCTGAAAGCCAAACCTCACAAGCTTTCTGTCCCGGGAAACAGAGGTGCTGTCCCCCCTTTGATCAGCCCCGTCCCGCCATTTTAGCAGCCCCCCCAAAACCCGATCCAAATGAGGATTCCTCGCAGGGAAAAGGTGCCAGCACAGAAAGCCCTGCCTGCCCACAGAGTGCCCAGGCTGCGCCACACACTGCACCTGAAAGCCAAACCTCACAAGCTTTCTGTCCCGGGAAACAGGGCTGCTGTCCCCCCTTTGGTCAGCCCCGCCCCGCCATTTTAGCAGCCCCCCCAAAACCCCATCCAAATGAGGATTCCTCGCAGGGAAAAGGTGCCAGCACAGAAAGCCCTGCCTGCCCACAGAGTGCCCAGGCTGCGCCACACACTGCACCTGAAAGCCAAACCTCACAAGCTTTCTGTCCCGGGAAAAGAAGACTGCTGCTGTCCCCCCTTTGGTCAGCCCCGCCCCGCCATTGCCGGCCACCCGATCCAAACCCGATCCAAATGAGGATTCCTCGCAGGGAAAAGGTGCCAGCACAGAAAGCCCTGCCTGCCCACAGAGTGTCCAGGCAGCGCCACACACTGCACCTGAAAGCCAAACCTCACAAGCTTTCTGTCCCGGGAAACAGGGCTGCTGTCCCCCCTTTGGTCAGCCCCGCCCCGCCATTTTAGCAGCCCCCCCAAAACCCGATCCAAATGAGGATTCCTCGCAGGGAAAAGGTGCCAGCACAGAAAGCCCTGCCTTCCCACAGAGTGCCCAGGCTGCACCACACACTGCACCTGAAAGCCAAACCTCACAAGCTTTCTGTCCCGGGAAAAGAAGACTGCTGCTGTCCCCCTTTTGGTCAGCCCCGCCCCGCCATTGCCGGCCACCCGATCCAAACCCGATCCAAATGAGGATTCCTCGCAGGGAAAAGGTGCCAGCACAGAAAGCCCTGCCTGCTCACGGACACCCCAGGCTGCGCCACACACTGCACCTGAAAGCCAAACTTCACAAGCTTTCTGTCCCGGGAAACAGGGCTGCTGTCCCCCCTTTGGTCAGCCCCGCCCCGCCATAATAGCAGCCCCCCCAAAACCCCATCCAAATGAGAATTCCTCGCAGGGAAAAGGTGCCAGCACAGAAAGCCCTGCCTGCCCACAGAGTGCCCAGGCTGCGCCACACACTGCACCTGAAAGCCAAACCTCACAAGCTTTCTGTCCCGGGAAAAGAAGACTGCTGCTGTCCCCCCTTTGGTCAGCCCCGCCCCGCCATTGCCGGCCACCCGATCCAAACCCGATCCAAATGAGGATTCCTCGCAGGGAAAAGGTGCCAGCACAGAAAGCCCTGCCTGCCCACAGAGTGCCCAGGCTGCGCCACACACTGCACCTGAAAGCCAAACCTCACAAGCTTTCTGTCCCGGGAAACAGGGCTGCTGCCCCCCCTTTGGTCAGCCCCGCCCCGCCATTTTAGCAGCCCCCCCAAAACCCGATCCAAATGAGGATTCCTCGCAGGGAAAAGGTGCCAGCACAGAAAGCCCTGCCTGCCCACAGAGTGCCCAGGCTGCGCCACACACTGCACCTGAAAGCCAAACCTCACAAGCTTTCTGTCCCGGGAAACAGGGCTGCTGTCACACTTTGGTCAGCCCCGCCCCGCCATTGCCGGCCACCCGATCCAAACCCGATCCAAATGAGGATTCCTCGCAGGGAAAAGGTGCCAGCACAGAAAGCCCTGCCTGCTCACGGACACCCCAGGCTGCGCCACACACTGCACCTGAAAGCCAAACTTCACAAGCTTTCTGTCCCGGGAAACAGGGCTGCTGTCCCCCCTTTGGTCAGCCCCGCCCCGCCATTTTAGCAGCCCCCCCAAAACCCGATCCAAATGAGGATTCCTCGCAGGGAAAAGGTGCCAGCACAGAAAGCCCTGCCTGCCCACAGAGTGTCCAGGCAGCGCCACACACTGCACCTGAAAGCCAAACCTCACAAGTTTTCTGTCCCGGGAAAAGAAGACTGCTGCTGTCCCCCCTTTGGTCAGCCCCGCCCCGCCATTGCCGGCCACCCGATCCAAACCCGATCCAAATGAGGATTCCTTGCAAGGAAAAGGGGCCAGCACAGAAAGCCCTGCCTGCTCACGGACACCCCAGGCTGCGCCACACACTGCACCTGAAAGCCAAACTTCACAAGCTTTCTGTCCCGGGAAACAGGGCTGCTGTCCCCCATTTTGTCAGCCCCGCCCCGCCATTGCCGGTCACCCGATCCAAACCCGATCCAAATGAGGATTCCTCGCAGGGAAAAGGTGCGAGCACAGAAAGCCCTGCCTGCCCACAGAGTGTCCAGGCAGCGCCACACACTGCACCTGAAAGCCAAACCTCACAAGCTTTCTGTCCCGGGAAACAGGGCTGCTGTCCCCCCTTTGGTCAGCCCCGCCCCGCCATTTTAGCAGCCCCCCCAAAACCCCATCCAAATGAGGATTCCTCGCAGGGAAAAGGTGCCAGCACAGAAAGCCCTGCCTGCTCACGGACACCCCAGGCTGCGCCACACACTGCACCTGAAAGCCAAACTTCACAAGCTTTCTGTCCCGGGAAACAGGGCTGCTGTCCCCCCTTTGGTCAGCCCCGCCCCGCCATTGCCGGCCACCCGATCCAAACCCGATCCAAATGAGGATTCCTCGCAGGGAAAAGGTGCCAGCACAGAAAGCCCTGCCTGCTCACGGACAACCCAGGCTGTGCCACACACTGCACCTGAAAGCCAAACCTCACAAGCTTTCTGTCCCGGGAAAAGAAGACTGCTGCTGTCCCCCCTTTGGTCAGCCCCGCCCCACCATTGTCGGCCACCCGATCCAAACCCGATCCAAATGAGGATTCCTCGCAGGGAAAAGGTGCCAGCACAGAAAGCCCTGCCTGCTCACGGACACCCCAGGCTGCGCCACACACTGCACCTGAAAGCCAAACTTCACAAGCTTTCTGTCCCGGGAAACAGGGCTGCTGTCCCCCCTTTGGTCAGCCCCGCCCCGCCATTGCCGGCCACCCGATCCAAACCCGATCCAAATGAGGATTCCTCGCAGGGAAAAGGTGCCAGCACAGAAAGCCCTGCCTGCTCACGGACACCCCAGGCTGCGCCACACACTGCACCTGAAAGCCAAACTTCACAAGCTTTCTGTCCCGGGAAACAGGGCTGCTGTCCCCCCCTTTGGTCAGCCCCACCCCGCCATTATAGCAGCCCCCCCAAAACCCGATCCAAATGAGGATTCCTCGCAGGGAAAAGGTGCCAGCACAGAAAGCCCTGCCTGCCCACAGAGTGCCCAGGCTGCGCCACACACTGCACCTGAAAGCCAAACCTCTCAAGCTTTCTGCTCTGGGAAAAGAAGGCTGCTGCTGTCACACTTTGGTCAGCCCCGCCCCGCCATTGCCGGCCACCCGACCCAAACCCGATCCAAATGGGGATTCCTCGCAGGGAAAAGGTGCGAGCACAGAAAGCCCTGCCTGCCCACAGAGTGTCCAGGCAGCGCCACACACTGCACCTGAAAGCCAAACCTCACAAGCTTTCTGTCCCGGGAAACAGGGCTGCTGTCCCCCCCTTTGGTCAGCCCCGCCCCGCCATTTTAGCAGCCCCCCCAAAACCCGATCCAAATGAGGATTCCTCGCAGGGAAAAGGTGCCAGCACAGAAAGCCCTGCCTGCCCACAGAGTGCCCAGGCTGCGCCACACACTGCACCTGAAAGCCAAACCTCACAAGCTTTCTGTCCCGGGAAAAGAAGACTGCTGCTGTCACACTTTGGTCAGCCCCGCCCCGCCATTGCCGGCCACCCGATCCAAACCCGATCCAAATGAGGATTCCTCGCAGGGAAAAGGTGCCAGCACAGAAAGCCCTGCCTGCTCACGGACACCCCAGGCTGCGCCACACACTGCACCTGAAAGCCAAACTTCACAAGCTTTCTGTCCCGGGAAACAGGGCTGCTGTCCCCCCTTTTGTCAGCCCCGCCCCGCCATTGCCGGCCACCCGATCCAAACCCGATCCAAATGAGGATTCCTCGCAGGGAAAAGGTGCCAGCACAGAAAGCCCTGCCTGCCCACAGAGTGTCCAGGCAGCGCCACACACTGCACCTGAAAGCCAAACCTCACAAGCTTTCTGTCCCGGGAAACAGGGCTGCTGTCCCCCCCTTTGGTCAGCCCCGCCCCACCATTTTAGCAGCCCCCCCAAAACCCGATCCAAATGAGGATTCCTCGCAGGGAAAAGGTGCCAGCACAGAAAGCCCTGCCTGCCCACAGAGTGCCCAGGCTGCGCCACACACTGCACCTGAAAGCCAAACCTCTCAAGCTTTCTGCCCTGGGAAAAGGAGGCTGCTACTGTCACACTTTGGTCAGCCCCGCCCCGCCATTGCCGGCCACCCGACCCAAACCCGATCCAAATGAGGATTCCTCGCAGGGAAAAGGTGCCAGCACAGAAATCCCTGCCTGCCCACAGAGTGCCCAGGCTGCGCCACACACTGCACCTGAAAGCCAAACCTCACAAGCTTTCTGTCCCGGGAAACAGGGCTGCTGTCACACTTTGGTCAGCCCCGCCCCGCCATTGCCGGCCACCCGATCCAAACCCGAACCAAATGAGGATTCCTCGCAGGGAAAAGGTGCCAGCACAGAAAGTCCAGGTTGGCCAGAGAGTGCCCAGGCTGTGCCACACACTGCACCTGAAAGCCAAACCTCACAAGCTTTCTGTCCCGGGAAACAGGGCTGCTGTCCCCCCTTTGGTCAGCCCCGCCCCGCCATTTTAGCAGCCCCCCCAAAACCCCATCCAAATGAGGATTCCTCGCAGGGAAAAGGTGCCAGCACATAAAGCCCTGCCTGCTCACGGACACCCCAGGCTGCGCCACACACTGCACCTGAAAGCCAAACCTCACAAGCTTTCTGTCCCGGGAAACAGGGCTGCTGTCCCCCCCTTTGGTCAGCCCCGCCCCGCCATTTTAGCAGCCCCCCCAAAACCCGATCCAAATGAGGATTCCTCGCAGGGAAAAGGTGCCAGCACAGAAAGCCCTGCCTGCTCACGGACACCCCAGGCTGTGCCACACACTGCACCTGAAAGCCAAACCTCACAAGCTTTCTGTCCCGGGAAACAGGGCTGCTGTCCCCCGCTTGGTCAGCCCCGCCCCGCCATTTTAGCAGCCCCCCCAAAACCCGATCCAAATGAGGATTCCTCGCAGGGAAAAGGTGCCAGCACAGAAAGCCCTGCCTGCTCACGGACACACCAGGCTGCGCCACACACTGCACCTGAAAGCCAAACCTCACAAGCTTTCTGTCCCGGGAAAAGAAGGCTGCTGCTGTCACACTTTGGTCAGCCCCGCCATTGCCGACCACCCGATACAAATCCGATCCAAATGAGGATTCCTTGCAGGGAAAAGGTGCCAGCACAGAAAGTCCAGGTTGGCCAGAGAGTGCCCAGGCTGCGCCACACACTGCACCTGAAAGCCAAACCTCACAAGCTTTCTGTCCCGGGAAAAGAAGACTGCTGCTGTCCCCCCTTTGGTCAGCCCCACCCCGCCATTGCCGGCCACCCGATCCAAACCCGATCCAAATGAGGATTCCTCGCAGGGAAAAGGTGCCAGCACAGAAAGCCCTGCCTGCCCACAGAGTGCCCAGGCTGTCCCACACACTGCACCTGAAAGCCAAACCTCACAAGCTTTCTGTCCCGGGAAACAGGGCTGCTGTCCCCCCTTTGGTCAGCCCCGCCCCGCCATTTTAGCAGCCCCCCCAAAACCCGATCCAAATGAGGATTCCTCGCAGGGAAAAGGTGCCAGCACAGAAAGCCCTGCCTGCCCACAGAGTGCTCAGGCTCTCCCACACACTGCACCTGAAAGCCATAGCTCACAAGCTTTCTGTCCCGGGAAACAGGGCTCCTGTTTCCTGTAACAGAGAGATAACATTCAAATGCCAAAAAGGATTTTTCGCCAGTGTTTCTGCCTGGCAAAAACGTCCTAGCAAAACTCCTGTGTCAGTTTTTCACCGGAACTTCTCACCAGAGTCTTTCCACGGCAGTTTTCCTGCCAAAGGATCCTGGGATTGTCCAGCCTTATCATATCTCTGCCAACATCTGAACAGGGCTAGGTGCCAAAACACCACAGGCTACCTCCTTAAACACTATAAAAGCTGAAGAGAAATTTGGGAAATCCAGGGAAAGTGGAGTCAGCAAGAGATTTTGGCTATACCAGCTGAAAAATCTTGTCTCCGCCTCGCCCTCACCTTTTCTTTTTCTCCGCCGCCGTAAAACTGCCTGCCCGTCACCAGAGACTGAACCTCTGCCGTCCGGAATTGCACCAGGACCCTCCGTGCTACTCTGGGTGAGTTTTCCACCCTAACCCCATTTCTGAGAGGTACGGCAGGACCGAGACCTCTGCACAAGCCTGAGACTGGGCCGGGGGGAGTGACGGCGTGAGCTGCGGAGAAGCCACATCCCGGCTGCATTCCAGACCCCCTGCAGCTAAAGACATAACGTCACCGAATAGCGGCGGTGGAGCCAGAGAGAAAAAAAAAAGGCGAATGCTGCTTCTTTCTCTCCCTCTCCCCCCCACACTTCACAAGTCAGCTCGGACGAATAGGGAGTTTTTCGGTGGTAATCTTTTTCTGGGCTTCTAAAAAGTAATCTTAGCATTTTCTAACCTTCTCTGATTTTTTCCTCTTTCTCTTTGCATCTCTTAGCAATTAATAAAAGCAGTTTTGGCATCAACAGTTAACTTGTATGAGTTTTAATTTTGCTCAAGGGAACATTCGAATATAAAAATTCTTTCTGCAACATTTTAGCAGATTATAACACCTCCCCAAACCCGATCCAAATGAGGATTCCTCGCAGGGAAAAGGTGCCAGCACAGAAAGCCCTGGCTGCCCACCTTATACCAAAAGTGGGCCATTAGCTGAACTTGACAGACACACGGCAAAGCTTTTCTTTCCATTATTGAACTGCACCCCGTCTATTGATGAAGTGCTCCACTTAAACTCTCAGTCCTATTCCAGAAAAACCATTAGCCGCACACCTACCTCATAGGCCACCAAAGACAGCTGGGAAGGAGAGTAGTTCTTCTCTTTTACTCCCTCTGCCTGGACGACCTGCTGCTCCAAGTGCCCTGCCTTACTAACATAGCACACTCCTCTTTGCCTGCTCCAATTTCTATCACCCAGAAACCACCTGGACTCCACCCCCCGGTCAGCTGATTATGCCTCTCAAGGCAGCCGGGCTGAGCTGAGAGCAGTTTCTCCCTGCAGTTTAAATCCCCCACAAACGCCCTCAGCTGCTTTCAATGATGAGATGATTAGAGCTTGCAGTGCAGCTCCGTTCACCTGCGCTGAACTGAAAGGAGCTCCTCCATGAAGTAAAAATCTCCGAGGAAGAACCTCAACTCGTCTCCTGGTTACCTCACAAGGTCCTTAGGTGCAGATGAGCTGATGTGGCTTGCTCGAATACCAGGAAACAGACCACTTACTCCCCACAGAGTGCCCAGGCTGCGCCACACACTGCACCTGAAAGCCAAAGCTCACAGGCTTTCTGTCCTGGGGCACAGGGCCGCTGTCCCAATGTTTCTTGCAAATCCCACCTTCCTGCCTTTGCCAAGTTAGGCAATATCAGCCTTTCCTTGGCTATGAGAAGTTTCCTTTATTTTTAAAAAAGCAGAATAATTCCAAGTCCCGTCTGCTAAGCAGAAGCAGGTGGGTGACAGAAGGCAGTGGGGTGTAAGCCCTGCTGGTACCCCAGCTTTTCCCTTTGCCTCTTCCTGACCTGGTTGCTGTTTGTCCTGCCAGGCCAGGGATCCTGAATCCCTCCAAGGGTCCTGGAATTGATGAACTAGAGGTGTAACGGAGGCTGGGCTTTATCCCAATTAAAGAGGAGTTGCTGAACCAGCCCAGCATACGGAACCTCTGCCCTCATAGAGCAACTGGGAACAACTAAGGGGTTTTACAGAAATGCCAGTAGGATAAAGGGTTTGGATGAGCTTTCCCAGCAGCCAGTGCCCTGCTGTGTCTGCCCACAGATCCGTTTTCTGTCTGTATTTCCTGCAACCGACTCCAAGCAGAATGGGATGGTGTCTTAAAAGCTGGTGGGGTGGGAAAGGGGAAGATCTGTGTTAATTTACAATTCCACAAGATTATCCTTTCAGTCTGTTTTACTTTTGGAGTGTGAAGGACAAGGGGAAGTGGGGTGCAGTGGGGAACCAGTGGAATCCAGCAGGCAACTAAAACTAAGCTGGACAATGCTTTTCTCTTTTTCCTTCTTTTCTTTTCCCCGTTCCTACAGAAACTATGTGAAGGATAATTTTAATGTGTGGGAGATGGTAATTTTAATGTGTGAGAGAGCAGTGGGAATGTTCTAAGAGCTTTTACATGTTTCTTTCACAGTCTGACTGCCCCTACTCAGAAAAAGTCCCAAGGATTAAAATACCAATGGACATCACGGAGCAGGAACCTTTCCTAAGTGATAGCAAACCTGCCGACAGTGAGTAGAACTAACCTCTCGCATGCCTGCTTGACTCTGACTTGCACTACAGATATATATCTATATATTTAGAGTTATTTTTTTTTATTTTTTAATCTTTCCTTTTACTTGAGAAGTACTTTTTCTTGTTCTATTTTTTTTCCTCTCTTTTTTAATTTCCAGGCCTCTGCTTTATGACAGATTTTGCTTTTGTGAGCTTTTTGTTTTGTTTTGGGTTTTTTTCCTTTGCTGGTTACAAAATCAATGTTGTTCCTTCTGGTGCCTCCATCTTAAGTGCTTTTCTCCCCTCCCCCTTGGTGTTAACCTGCTGATGGTGGGATTTATTTTTTTCCTCTGAGTCTGGTGTTCTGGATTTGCAGCTCTGTCCTGTCACTGTTTGTTTCCTTAGGTGCCAAGCAGTTGCAAAAAAAATCAGCACTTAACAGAGTAATTAATTTTTTGTGTCATTAAGCTGCCCAGGCAGGGATCAGTTGGTCATTAACTTATTTCCCTTCTTAGATGATTTGCTTTTGTGCTCTTCTCTTGGTTTTAATTTCTCATGTTAATATCCATAAATGCTGATTGTAATCTTTATTTTCAGTCATTCCCACTTTACATTTTCCTCTTTTAAGTGAGGAATCACAGCTGACCTTGGCTTTTTTGCCTTTGGGCTGACTTTTTAATATACTAAGGGTGTCATGTACTGTTTTGTTGTGAGTTGGGAGGGGAGAAATACAAATCAGAGCGAAAAATTAGTGCTGCTGCCAGACTGGTAATTCCTGGGAGTAGGACCTAAACCCCTAGGTGATAAATCCTTAAATTCTCCTTAGGGTTTAAGAGCTGGGACCCAAGTCCCTTTCCTTTTGGTGGCATAGAGAGGCCTTGGGCAACACGGAGCATTGCTCTGTGGGTTTTAGATACAGAAGTATCTAAAAGTTCTACCTCTTATTTCTAGATGCCAGGCTTTCTGTAAAAGATGTATTGTACCATATATAATGTGATTTTTACAAAACACCAAACCCATCACACCACAATCTCCAGGACGTGGCACAGGGCTGGATCGGTTCCATTAACACCTTCTGCTCCGAAGCATCTGGCTGTTTTAGGGTTATGTTGGTTTTATGGGTTTTATTTTTTATGAGTAATCTTTGCTGTGAAGGAGACGGGATGTGATCCGCATCCTCCTGCATCCCACACCATCATCTGTGGAATTTACCCGAAATCTTGGCTACTCAGCTTCTCGGCCCCAGACCCGGCAATGCAGCAGGACCAAGCAGGCCAGGCACGGGCATCCCAGGATTTTGGGGTGGAACTAAATGAGCAATCACCTCAGGGGAGGATTTTCTCTCTGTGGCGTGTTTATACTGCTGTGTGCATCTAAACAAGCCTTTGGGAAACTGAGTTTCACCAGGACATGAGGGAACACACTAAAAGCTTCGTCCAAAAATTAAAAGAAGAAGAAAGAATCCCCGAGCTGTCCAGGTGAATTCCCTGATGGAGACAACCCCACTGCAGAGGAAGGGCACGTGCTGCCGCTTGGTCCCTGTGAAACCAAAGTTCCTGTTGGTGAAGTCGAGAGGATTTTCTGATGGTGCTGAGACCTTAAATGCCAAGTTTGAGCATCTGTTCCCACGAAGGAGCCGTCACCTCCGTACATCCCCCGCTCACTCTCGAGGGGTCTTTGCTTCCGTTTACATGAAAGCTGTGTTGTGTGTCACAGGAACGCAGCTGAAACCTGCTCTGAAAAGGCTGGAGAGACATGGGAAAAGGCCTGAAGAGGAGCAGCTCAATCCAAATTGGGTATTTCGTAGGAAAAGCCTGGGTGGGCGCTTCAGGGAATAGGTGTGGAGGCTGACCCAAAGCCCTCTGAGATCAGAGTCGGCCGTCAACAACGACCTTCCCCTCACAAATCCAAGGTCCCAGCTCCCGGTGGGACCCCGACGGCCACCAGCCACAGCCAGCTTTGTCCCAGCTCCGGGAACACGGTGGCCACCAGCCTCTGGCCTGCTGATACACCTTTGTATTTGTATTTGTATTTTGAATCAACAGCACTTTCAGCTACTTTTATTATTGTTTTTAATTCTCCTAAGTCTGTATTTGCTTTGGAGGAGAGAATGAAAACTTGGGATGAAATGAAGTGGATCAGGATGGTGGAACAAAAAGGAAAAAAGCGGAGAACGTTTCAAATATTATTAAAGTGATTTTTTTTCCAGTAATATAAACCATGAAATTCCTTATAACATTATAGTATTTTACAGTTTTCTGAAGCTTTCTATTGTGACTTTTATGGAATCAAAAGATGAAGATGATGATATATTTTAGCATTTATATTTTTCAAAATGAAATGTATACTGAAAATAAAGTAGCTTTATGCATTTATGGGAGAGTTCATGTCCATTTTTGCTCCTTATGTGTCGAGTCTTGTCTGACTGAATTGAGATCTGAGGATCACTGTGGTGGTATGGGGGAGTGGCTGGCAATTTGGAAGCAGGCGTCATTGGTTCGCCTGGATTGCCAAGGAGCAGCACGGAGATGAGCCCACTGGTGCCAGGGGTGTCACCTCCTTCAGGAAGCAGGCGGTGGGTGCAGGGGAGATGCAGCAGGTGGAGACCATGGAGAGGAAGGTCCTGGTGGAGCCCAGGAGCACAGGCAGAGGCGCCTGGCTGTAGCTGCTGCCGTACTCGTACAGATACCTGCGGCAGGGGCGGGACGAGAAGACCCGGCACCCCGGGATCGGGAGCAGGAGCTGCGGGATTTAGGGGCGTTGGGGCTGCCCGGGGCTGGGAGCCCTCTCCGGCTACCGGGAACGGCGAGTCCGCACTGCAGGACTTGACCGACAGGGCCGAGGACTGCGGGAGGGACAAGTGGTTATGGCCACCCACGACACACTCTCTCATCCCAGCCGTGCTTTGGGGTCCATCCCCCGCTTTTGGGTCGCGCCCCGGGGCTGCAGTCCCGGCCGTGCCCACCGGGGTCACCGCTCTCCCGTGCCAAGGCACAGCCCCGGCTCCCCCGGCCCGAGCGGGACCGTGTCCCGTTCCCTGGGGGGGTCCCAGCCCCAATCCCACTTCGGTCCTCCCGCCGCGGGGCCCCCACTCCGCCTGCCGGGCGAGAGGCGGCACCGGCCAGGACCCGCAGCGGGCACGGGCGGGACCCGGCAACGAGCCCCGGGAACAAACCCCCGAGCACGGACCCCCGGCAACGAGCCCCTGGACTTAAGAGGAAGGGGTTTGAAATCCTCAAAAGCTCAGTGATGACAGAACAGTGACACTGCCTTTATCAGCTCATCTCTAAATTCAACATGGCACAAGAAGCTGTGCAGAAATACCCATCTCAACAAAGATCTCCCAGAGCAGTTCGAATCCAAGGGTGCTTCACTTCAGCTGTGCACAAGCACCACTCCTGCTCACCTCCGTGCTGTGTTTGACAGAGTCTGACAGAACATTCCTTTGGGGAACCTGCTGGTTCCTGCTCACGAGGAGGCTGATACACCAGACTTACTGCCTGAGGTACAAAACACACTCCAGAGTAATCACCCCAACAACTGTATCAGATAGAAACACATCCTTAGAAATAACAATTGCAATGCCAAGGTTTCATGTTCTAAACTCTCTGTCTCTCCCTCCAGAGTTCTCCTGGGAATGTAGGGATGGTGTTTAAGAGCAGCATAAGGAGAACTGACAGTCACTGTTCCACACTTTCCAGGATAGCAACACTGCCAAACTGAGCTTGTAACATAGACCCTCTCAGGATAATTTGTATATCTCATTAAATGCTAATTCTTCATGAGAAGTATCAGGACAGAGAGGCTGATTTAACACCTAGAGGGATTCGTGGGCTACAATGAGGACACTGACCACAAGCCTGGTGCTCCTGAAAAGAGCAGGTATTGACCTGACAAGTGCCTCAGATCGATCTGTGACAAGAAGTGGGAGGTGGAGTTGGTACCAGAGTCGCTGTCCCTTCACACACAGTTAGTCATTGGGCTGCAGAAAAGAAGGGGGTTCCTGCCTGCTGCTCTGCCCTGTCACTGCCCCGTTCCCTGGGAAAGTGCAGCTCTTGTCACTGCAGTGTAAAGGTGGGGAAAAGGCAGCGAGAGAAAGGCAGCCCAGCTTGGGGGGTGACCCTCCCTTCCTTCAGCTGCTGGGAAACGTGGCCGGGGGTCCCTCAGAGGCACTCCAGCTGAGGAGCTGCACCACTGCCAGAGGGACTTGGCAGTGACGGGGCAAGGGCAGCTCCTAAAATGCCCAGCTGCAGGAATGAGCCGCCCAGGCCTCCGCACCAAGCCCTGTGCAGGGCACTTGGGCTGCTGGGGAATGGCCCAGCAGGGAGGTTCTGCTCCTGCCAGCCCAGCTGTTGCTGCCAACCGCATAGGAGGGGAGGTATTTTGTCAGGACAGTCGCTCATGGAACGGGTTGCCTGGGGAGGTTGTTGTATCCCCATCCGTGGAATGTTTCAAAACATGACTGGATCCCTCCCTGAGCAGCCCGGTCCGATCCCATTGGTGACTGTGGCCTGAGCAGGAGGTCACACTTAGAGACCTTGAACTGTCTCTTCTGACCCAGATTCCTCTACAGTCCTACAGCAGTTCTGGCTTCTTACAGTCCATGAGACCTGTTGGTTCCACAGTCTGCAGAGAAACTCCTTTGCCCAGCAGGCAGTCCTGGAATGCCCAGCCATCCATGGCAGAGATTCCCAGAGCTGCCACGTGCCCCAGCTGTCCCTGAGCCCCAGCTTTGGCCTCGGCACTGAAACGCTGCCAGGACCTGTCCCTGCTGTGCAGGTCCGTGGGGCTGCAGGACACGGTGTCACACAGCACACACTGCCACTGGGTCCTGCCAGCTCCTCCAGCCTGTGCTTCCTGATTGCCGGGCATTTTAGGGGCCACCTGTCTCCAGGGATGGGCAGGGAAACAGAGATTTCCTGTGACTGGGAGCAAGATTTCCTGTGACAGGGCCTTGCCAAGGCAAGCAAATCGCCTGGGCTTCAGGTGCCCGTGTGCAATTCCATCTCCAGGCTCTCCCCCAGCAGCAGGTTCCTGTCCCCAGTTCCCGATCTCCCTCAGCTGAGCGGGCGGGGCGGGGCCGCAGGGCCAGGCGGGCTGGGATTGGGCGGCGGCGCTCGAGCGCTGATTGGGCAGCGCTGCCGGCCCGCGGTATAAAGGGCCGGCGGGGCGGGTGCGGTCGGTTGTGTGTGAGGGCTGAGGGTGCGGCCTCGCTGCTGCCCGGGCTGCGGAGGGGAGAGCGCCTTGGCCGCTGGGTTATGGACCGGGGGAGCCGGGGGGCGTTTAGGGGCGCCTTGTGCTGGGCAGCTGGGGCCGGGTAAGCCCCTTACCTGCCGGGTGACCCCGGGGGAGCCGCGGCAGGGCTGCGGGGCTGTTGCTCTCTGGGTGTCTCAGGCTTTGCCTCGGAATCCCAAAGGCTTTCCCCGTGCAGGGTTATGAGGCAAAGACTGCCTTAACTTGATTTCTTGGTGCTGCATTAATGCTTTTTGCTCGTTGTGTGTCAGTTTCCAGCCTGGCTCGTGGTTTCCCCTGGTGCCGGGGAGTGGAGGCGAGTTGTGCTTCCTGCTGGGAGAGAGAAGGGCCTTGGGAAGCTGCTCCATGAGCCACAGCTGTGCCGAGCCCGGGAGTCTGTCCAGGTGAGAGCAGGGCTTATACTGCCAGTGAGGAGCTGGGTTTGCTGTTGAAACATGCCCATGCCTTTAAATGCAAGGACAGGCAGAAGCTGGGAGGGACCCTGAGCACATTTGAAAAGCCCTTGACTGTGGGAGAAGTGTCCAGGAGAAATTATTCCTTTTTGTTGCAGGGAGGCAGTTTGTGAGGACAGGGGGGTTGCTGTGCTCTCTAGCAAAAATACTCCCCTTGGGATGTCCATGCTGAGGAAATGTTGGCCCCGTGTGGGCTGGAGCAAAGGTGTGTGGGTGCCTGTGTGTGACACCCGTGGGTGTGCAGGAAGGGGGTTCTGGTGCCATTGGAGCTGCCAGGGAGCCAAAAAGGGCACAGTGGTCTGAAAAAGGTGAAAGCTCTGTTGGCCTCTGTTGACACCTGCACCAAAGGAGATGCAAATTTTCCCCCTCTTGGTTGCAGGCTTCACAAAGCTCCCAGGAAAGGAAGTTTTAGATTCCAACTCCCCTTTATGCTGAAGGTTTCCTTGCTCTCTCAGCAGGATGTCGAGTGCCACCGTGTCCCTGAGGTTCCCCTTTCTGCTGTTGGGAGAGCGTGAGGTGGATGGAGAGGATCCCCAGCCATCTGCAGGCAAAAGGGACTCGTACAACTGCGATTTTCCTACAGTCCTCGTGAGAGGGACTTTGAGGGTACCATGGGTAATGTGCCAGCTCTCCTGGTGGAGGTTTTGTCTTGTGCTACATTTGAACACAAAGAGTTAAAACTAAAGTCAGGGGTGTTCTGGGGTATGTTACACTTGTGCAAAGCTCCTTCCCTCTGTTTATTTTCTGTTCTGGAAAGCATATTCTTGGGTTCCTGGACACTTCCTATTAAATGCTTCCCTGAAAATAATTTTGTACTGAAAGGAGAACGGAGCTGTCTGTTAAAAGTCAGATGTCCCTGAAAAACCTTGATGTTTTTTAACTCAGTAAGCTCTTAAAATATCTCAAAGTGTGTAGGAATGCCTGGCTTCTAAAACTCACCAGCTGAGTCTTAGAGGTTTCTTTGAAGAGCTGAGTTCAGGCAGCAGAATTGGCCCCCCAGGAGGGACTCTATGCCTGCTCTCCCGTGGCTCCAAGGGATCTCTGGCCCTTCACGCCGGCACCGAGATTTTCTCGGGAAGGGCCTCAGATCCCCGGACCAGTCTGGGACACAGGCAAGATCCCCCTGCATTTTAGGACCAAATTGGCCCCCTGGAGGGACAGTGCTGTTGGTACCCCCGGGTTGGGGCACCCCGAGGACTCCAGCGCGCACCGAAAGGATTATTCGGGGAGATCCTCAGGGTGCCCGGCCCTGGGGAGCTCAAAGCAAGGTCCCTGCAATGGATTCAGGCATTCCTGAGAGTATCCCAGGGGTCCCTGTCCCTGCTAGACATGGAGCTCTCTAATGGACTGTAATTGGGTTCTAAAAGTGGTGCTCCAAGTGCCAAAGCAGTGTGGGATTGGGATTAAGAAATGAGCAGTGATGGTGCAATTGGCTGTTTTGTCTTGAATGTAATGGTAAGAGCTGCAGGAGTGCCAGGTGTGTGTTCCAGTCCCCAGCATTTGGTTTGCACATGTCCTGGTCAGACACAGGTCCAACTTCCTCAGTCCTTAACCCAACAGAGAGGGAATGAAGGACTGGCAGTGTTAAGGTGACTGGTGTGACAGGGGTTAAACTGGGAAAACATTGGGGAATTCCTGAGTTTGTCTCTTTGCCCAACTCACCCAAACCTGTGCTAGGAAGAGACTTCCTGAAAAACTTGAGGCAGAAATGAAATGGAAAACTGGGGATAATGAAACTGTAATTGCTGAAACTAAATGTGTCCAAGCAGCAGCTCTTGTTGTGCAGGGAATAACTCCTGTCAGCAGCAAGGTCCTGACTGAAGTGGCAGCTGCAGTTGTTCCTGTGGTGTGGGCCAGTGGAATTGCAGGAGAGTGGAAGAGGGCAGAACCTGTGGGTATTACCCCTAATGTGGGATCTCTCCTGGTAAGGCAGAGCCAGTATCCTTTAAAATGAGAATGTCAGACTGGATTGGTTGCAGTAACAGTTAAATTGGCTCATCCTGGTTTGCTTGTAGGACGTGAATGCAAGAACCTGCCAAGGAACCAATGGCCAAGGTGTCTGATTAGTGCAGGACCTGAGAGAACCCCCTTGAATGACAACCTCGAGCAGTTTCCCGTATTGGATTAAAAAGATGGCCTTTGCTGCATCTCCTTGAGCAAGGAAAGCCAAGAAACCTTTGCTTTGGAAGGAGAAAATCTGGAAAGCAGGAAGGAAGAAAAGCAGCCCCCTGACTCCTCCCTGAGCCCCAGACAGCCCATGAACTGCCTTCTGGGAATGGTAGGACAGGCTGGACTCTGGATTGCTCCCTCTGGATGTGTGGTAAGACTGTTCTGCCAACTTCTCAAACAGCCTGTAAGCATTTGCTGCCTTGGCTAGATGGTGCAAGGGCAGCCTTTAAGCATCTGAAGCATTCCCTGAGGAGCGCTCTGGGTCTGCCAGATGTCTCAGAACTGTTGGAATCATCTTTGGTGGGGAGGGCAAACAAAGGCCAAGGTGTGCAGTGACCCCCCTGAGAAGGGACTTGGAGTTAATGGCATCCCTGCAAGTGAACTTTGTGGGCTGTTCCCCCTGTAGGGCAGGTGATAGTCCCAGCTACAGTGATGGGAAAAATAGTTAAAAGGGAGTCCCAAAAGCTGGAAATCCTCCAGGAGGCTCTTGGCAAACAGAGTTTTCTGAGTTCCCCCTGAAAGAAGGACAGTGATAGCTTTTGAGTTCTGGTAGATCCTTTGAATAGATAGCCTTGAGTGTGTCCTTGTTGCACCAGTAGGCCTTGTCAAACTCCCCATCTTCCAGGAGATACACATATTAAAGTTAAAAATAATCCTTTTCCTTATCCTTTGTTGTCTTGAGGCTCTCCCCTGCAGGAACTCCAGGAACTCCTGGTGCCGCCTGGGCCGATGGATTGGACGCCCCAGCCCCTCCGTTCCTGCCCAGCCCCTGGGTCCGTGTCCAGTGGTGGCACTGCCAGCCCTGCAGGTGAAGTGGGAAGGGCCTTTCCAGGTCTTGTGGGTCACATTGATAGCAGCTGAAGTTGCAGAAAAAGGACCTGGGGTCTGTTGTTCTTTAGTTCAGAAAGCTCCTTTTGGTTGGTGAGCAGGACAAAGTGGATCCTTCAGAGTTCCCATCCGTGTTTGTGTCTCAGCCTGTGTTAGGATTCAGGGCTGTAGCTGTTGTTGTCACTGAGGAGTCAAACTCTGCTTTAAATCATGAGACACTGGCCTGATGGCCCAGTGTCAGGAAAAAAGGGGGAATGCTCTCTGAGTGTTGAGATGTAACAAGAGCTGATCCTTTTTGCAGTTGGATGTAGCCTGGAAAGTGCACAGAACTGAGCTAAGGGATTGAAAGGGACCAACCAAGGGAGGTGAAGAAAGAAGGAAGAAGGGAAGTGAGGCAGCAGCCAAGCAGTAGCAAGTTGCTGTGTAAGCAGGTGAGTTGTGTTGAGGTTCCTAAGGCAGGCACTGAGGACTTTGAGGGCTCCAGACAGAGCAGACCTGGGAAGGCCCTCGGTGACGCCCCTCTGAGACCTTCGAAGTGTAGGCGTGTATGGTAATGAGAGTTGGAAAATGTCCTGACTGTGGAACAGGAATGCAGGGAAGGAAAATGAATCCTCCTGTAATGCTGACCCCTCCCATCATCTGCAGTGGAGATAGGTCTGTGTGCCCTTTGGGAGCTGATTGCCAGGACTCCTGGTGGGCTGGAATGATTCAAGAGCATAGGAATACAAGATTGCCTGGCTTCTAAAACTCACCAGTTGTGTCTCAGAGGTTCTTCTACGAAATTTTAGACAACACCTGAACTTCTAGTGTGTACTTCTGAGTTCAGTTGGAAAGAGATTGTCCAGGGAACAAGTATCTTTCTCATTGCAGCAAGTTGCACTTGATGAACTTCCCATCTGAGCTGATGGCCTTGGCAGGAGAAGTGCTCAGCAAGGAGGCTCTTTGCTCCTAGGCAGGAAGAAAGGTCAGTGCCCTTCCTCCCCAAGGCCCAGCCCAGCAGGGCTGGCAGGAGCTGCTGGTGTGGCTGCTCTTTGGGTTCTCAGCTGTAGCTGTGGGGTGGTGACATTGTGTTCCTGCCTGTGCTCCAGGGCAGCCAAAAGCCCCAGCCCAGCCCCTGGGCCTTTCTGGGAGCCTGAGCTATTGTAGTACTGGGGATGGGGGTTTGGGTTTTTTTCCTTAAGAGTGGAACTATAGGGGGGATCTCTTATTTCACAGTTGTTGTTTTTTTGATAACTTAATTAATTACAACTTGAGAAGAAAAGCTTGTGTAACTTAGCAACTGACTTGCACTGGTTACACTGAAAGTGCCAAGGAGTTGTAGTGTCCACTGGATTGTTTGTATTGAAGCAGTTTGGTGTTTACAGAGGGATAATAACTCCTGTCAGCAGCAAGGTCCTGACTGAAGTGGCACCTGCAGTTGTTCGTGTCGTGTGGGCCAGTGGAATTCCAAGAAAATGGACAAGGACAGAAGCTGTAAGAATTACCCCTAAGGCAGAGTCTCTCCTGGTAAGGCAAACCCAGTATCCTTTAAAATTAGGAAGCCAAGCTGGATTGGTTCTAGTAACAGCTAAACTTCCTAATCATGGTTTGATAGTAGAATGTGAATGGAAGGACCTGTAAAGAAAGGAAATGGGAAAGATGATGGATTGCTGGGAGCAGGGGCTGGCAGACAGTGGGATGGATGTTTGGTTGTGTTTGGGAACGAGCAGCTTGACCTGCCCAGGGTTGTCTGTGCTGGGGGTGGGTTTGGGTCCTGTGTGGCCACAGGTCTGTGCAGCAGCTGGAGCCTGGGCAGGTCTGGGGGCTGTGGTGTGCCAGGCTGCTGAGTTTGTTTTGCCTGTTTCCTTGGAGTGTCCCAGTGTCCCTGCTTGGCTGTTTGTTGCCCTGCAGGCAGAAGAGCCCAGGCCTGAGCTGGCTGAGTGTTGGTGTGACCCAGAGTGGGTGTCCCTGCCCTGGGGCCAGTCCCCAGAGCTGCCTTTGGCATTCCCTGCTGAAGGGTGGGAGCTGCCCAGAGCCAGCAGCATCCAGCAGGAGGATGCAGCTCTGCTTAGCTGGGAGGTAAGAGGTGGGGTGCAGGAGCTGGCAGGGGTGTTTTTCAGGCAGAGGGAGGGCAGGAGCAGGAGAATTGCAGGTGCAGCAGCTGGGTCAGTGCTGGATGGAGTCGGGGCTGGGAAAGGGCCCTGAGTGTCAGGGCAGGGGAGAGCCCAGGGTGGCCCTGGGAGCCCTGGGGCTGTGAACAAGTGCAGTGGGCAAAGGAATGGGCACTGGAGAGCTGGGCAAACAGCTGGAGGAGTTGCAAGGAGAACCAGGAGACTGGAATGCAGGAGCAGCAGTTCCCTGTGTGTGTGTGTAGAACCAGGTGTACTGCAGCCCTGAGTGAGGTGGGAAATGAACCTCAGGAGGCTGGGAACGAGTCCCACACACTGGTTAAAGTGGGATGGACTCTTCCCAAGTGTCTGAAAAGCTTTTCTTTAGTGTTGCTTTATCAATTGAAAACTGAAGTGATTGTTGAAGTGTTGGCACTTGCTTTCCTGTGTCTTTGGTGAGGAAACTCCACAGAACTGAGCCAAGGGATTGAAAGGGACCAACCAAGGGAGGTGAAGAAAGAAGGAAGAAGGGAAGTGAGGCAGCAGGCAAGCAGCACCAAGTTGCTGTGTAAGCAGGTGAGTTGTGTTGAGGTTCCTAAGGCAGGCACTGAGGACTTTGAGGGCTCCAGACAGAGCAGACCTGGGAAGGCCCTCGGTGAAGCCCCTTGGAAACCTTCTAAGGGTGGGTGTGTGTGGTAATAAGTGTTGGAAAAAGTCCTGAATATGGAATAGGAATGCAGGGAAGGAAAATTAACCCTCCTGTAATGCTGACCCCTCCCATCATCTGCAGTGGAGATAGGTCTGTGTGCCCTTTGGGAGCTGATTGCCAGGACCCCTGTCGGGCTGGGATCATGGCAGGGTGTTCTTAGCAAGGAATGCCTGGCTTCTAAAACTCACCAACTGAGTGTTAGAGGTTTCTTTGAAGAGCTGATTTCATGCAGCAGAATTGGCCCTGCAGGAGGGACTCTGTGCCTGCTCTCCCGTGGCTCCAAGGGATCTCTGGCCCTTCACGCCGGCACCGAGATTTTCTCGGGAAGGGCCTCAGATCCCCGGACCAGTCTGGGACACAGGCAAGATCCCCCTGCCTTTAGAAATGAGGCCTTCTTGTGGCTTCCTCCCCGTACCCATTGGTGGGTTCCAAAGAAGGCCTCTTGAAATGCCTTTTGGGCTGTCCCTGGCAAGCTTGAGACCAAATTGGCCCTGGAGGGACAGTGCTGTTGGTGCCCCCCGGGTTGGGGCACCCCGAGGACTCCAGCGCGCACCGAAAGGATTATTCGGGGAGATCCTCGGGGTGCCCGGCCATGGGGAGCTCAAAGCAAGGTCCCTCCCATGGATTCAGGCATTGCTGAGAGTATCCCAGGGGTCCCTGTCCCTGCTAGACATGGAGCTCTCTAATGGACTGTAATTGGGTTCTAAAAGTGGTGCTCCAAGTGCCAAAGAAGTGTGGGATTGGGATTAAGAAATGAGCAGTGATGGTCCAATTGGCTGTTTTCTCTTGAATGTAATGGTAAGAGCTGCAGGAGTGCCAGGTGTGTGTTCCAGTCCCCAGCATTTGGTTTGCACATGTCCTGGTCAGACACAGGTCCAACTTCCTCAGTCCTTAACCCAACAGAGAGGGAATGAAGGACTGGCAGTGTTAAGGTGACTGGTGTGACAGGGGTTAAACTGGGAAAACATTGGGGAATTCCTGAGTTTGTCTCTTTGCCCAACTCACCCAAACCTGTGCTAGGAAGAGACTTCCTGAAAAACTTGAGGCAGAAATGAAATGGAAAACTGGGGATAATGAAACTGTAATTGCTGAAACTAAATGTGTCCAAGCAGCAGCTCTTGTTGTGCAGGGAATAACTCCTGTCAGCAGCAAGGTCCTGACTGAAGTGGCAGCTGCAGTTGTTCCTGTGGTGTGGGCCAGTGGAATTGCAGGAGAGTGGAAGAGGGCAGAACCTGTAGGTATTACCCCTAATGTGGGATCTCTCCTGGTAAGGCAAAGCCAGTATCCTTTAAAATCAGAATGCCAGCTTGGATTGGTTGCAGTAACAGCTGAATTTGCTCATCCTGGTTTGCTTGTAGGATGTGAATGCAAGAACCTGCCAAGAAACCAATGTCCAAGATGATTGATTAGTGCAGGACCTGAGAGAACCACCTTGAATGACAACCTCGAGCAGTTTCCAGTATTGGACTGAAAAGATGGCCTTTGCTGCATCTCCTTGAGCAAGGAAAGCCAAGAAACCTTTGCTTTGGAAGGAGAAAATCTGGAAAGCAGGAAGGAAGAAAAGCAGCCCCCTGACTCCTCCCTGAGCCCCAGACAGCCCATGAACTGCCTTCTGGGAATGGTAGGACAGGCTGGACTCTGGATTGCTCCCTCTGGATGTGTGGTAAGACTGTTCTGCCAACTTTTCCAACAGCCTGTAAGCATTTGCTGCCTTGGCTAGATGGTGCAAGGGCAGCCTTTAAGCAGCTGAAGCATTCCCTGAGGAGAGCTCTGGGTCTGCCAGATGTCTCAGAACTGTTGGAATCATCTTTGGTGGGGAGGGCAAACAAAGGCCAAGGTGTGCAGTGACCCCCCTGAGAAGGGACTTGGAGTTAATGGCATCCCTGCAAGTGAACTTTGTGGGCTGTTCCCCCTGTAGGGCAGGTGACAGTCCCAGCTACAGTGATGGGAAAAATGGTTAAAAGAGAGCCCCAAAAGCTGGAAATCATCCTGGAGACTGTTGGCCAACAGAGTTTTCTGAGTTCCCCCTGAAAGAAGGACAGTGATAGCTTTTGAGTTCTGGTAGATCCTTTGAATAGATAGCCTTGAGTGTGTCCTTGTTGCACCAGTAGGCCTTGTCAAACTCCCTATATTCCAGGAGATAGACATATTGAAGTTTAAAATGGTCTTCCTAATCCTTTGTTGTCTTGAGGCTCTCCCCTGCAGGAACTCCAGGAACTCCTGGTGCCGCCTGGGCCGATGGATTGGACGCCCCAGCCCCTCCGTTCCTGCCCAGCCCCTGGGTCCGTGTCCAGTGGTGGCACTGCCAGCCCTGCAGGTGAAGTGGGAAGGGCCTTTCCAGGTCTTGTGGGTCACATTGATAGCAGCTGAAGTTGCAGAAAAAGGACCTGGGGTCTGTTGTTCTTTAGTTCAGAAAGCTCCTTTTGGTTGGTGAGCAGGACAAAGTGGATCCTTCAGAGTTCCCATCCGTGTTTGTGTCTCAGCCTGCGTTAGGATTCAGGGCTGTGGCTGTTGTTGTCACTGAGGAGTCAAACTCTGCTTTTAATCATGAGACACTGGCCTAATGGCTGACTGTCAAGAATAAATGGGGGAATGCTCTCTGAGTGTTGAGATGTAACAAGAGCTGATCCTTTTTGCAGTGGGATGTAGCCTGGGAACTGCACAGAGCTGAGCCAAGGGATTGAAGGGGACCAACCAAAGGAGGTGAAGAAAGAAGGAAGAAGGGAAGTGAGGCAGCAGCCAAGCAGTAGCAAGTTGCTGTGTAAGCAGGTGAGTTGTGTTGAGGTTCCTAAGGCAGGCACTGAGGACTTTGAGGGCTCCAGACAGAGCAGACCTGGGAAGGCCCTCGGTGAAACCCCTTGGAAACATTCTGAGGGTAGGTGTGTATGGTAATGAGTGTTGGAAAATGTCCTGAATATGGAATAGGAATGCTAGGAAGGAAAATGAACCCTCCTGTAATGCTGACCCCTCCCATCATCTGCAGTGGAGATAGCTCTCGGTTCTCTTTGGGAGCTGATTGCCAGGACCCCCATCAGGCTGGGATCATGGCAGGGTGTTGTAAGCAAGGAATGCCTGGCTTCTAAAACTCACCAGCTGTATCCTAGAGGCTTCTTTGAAGAGCTGTTTTCAGGCAGCAGAATTGGCCCCCCAGGAGGGACTCTGTGCCTGCTCTCCCGTGGCTCCAAGGGATCTCTGGCCCTTCATGCCGGCACCGAGATTTTCTCGGGAAGGGCCTCAGATCCCCGGACCAGTCTGGGACACAGGCAAGATCCCCCTGCCTTTAGAAATGAGGCCTTCTTGTGGCTTCCTCCCCGTACCCATTGGTGGGTTCCAAAGAAGGACTCCTGAAATGCCTTTTGGGTTGTCCATTGAAGCCTTGAGACCAAATTGGCCCCCTGGAGGGACAGTGCTGTTGGTGCCCCCCGGGTTGGGGCACCCCGAGGACTCCAGCGCGCACCGAAAGGATTATTCGGGGAGATCCTCGGGGTGCCCGGCCCTGGGGAGCTCAAAGCAAGGTCCCTCCCATGGATTCAGGCATTCCTGAGAGTAGCCTGGACTGTGCAGAGAGGGAGCAGTTTGTCCTGTGGAGTTGGGATGGGTTAGTTCAGGATGCCTTGGGAGGCAGGGCTGGAGAGGCCCCTCTGTTGGCTGTAGTGGTGGAAGGTTGTAGCAGCAGGGATGGAGCCTTCGACCTCCTGCTCCCCCCGTGAGCCCCGACGGGACCGTGCCCTTAGCAATGGAGGGCCCCCCATTGCTGAGCCAGCGGTTCCGGGGGCCAGGAGGGATGGGATCAGGATGCCGAGCTCCGCCCAGGGCCAGGGCTGCCAATGTTCAACCATGGAGAGAACTGAAAGCAGAGTGAGATGGAGGCCAAGCTGCAGCACAAGGATGGGTGAGAAAAGACCCTGGTCCTCAGGTGGAGCTTTGAATTCCCTGGAAAAATGGATCCTGCCAGATGGTTCAGGCCCTCGTGGGTGTTGGAGCAGAGGCCCCTGTAATTTATGGTCACCCTAAATAGTTGCAAGGAGAGCAAGTTCTGACTGCAGGATGAGGTGGGAAACAAAGTGCAGTGGTCCAGAGAAAAGCTGAGCTTAAAATTGGTCCTGTGCCAGAGCAGCCTCGTGCAGTGCTTGTTGCTGTCCCTGAGTGTCCCATTGCAGTGGATATTTCCAAGGGTGCCTTGTGCTGGGGAACACTGGGGGCAGTTCCCTTTCCCTGGGCAGGGCAGGCAGGGCACGTTTCCCCCCTCGAGGGTGGCTCCACAGTCTCACCCTCTGCCCTGGGAGCGTGGCAGAACACCTGGACCCACTGTCCTTGTCAGAGAGGGCACAAGGGATGGTTGGATGGGTGAGGGAATGGTTCAGGGAGTACAAGCACCATTAGAGTGAGTAGGGCAGCACATGGAAAGGAAGGGGGGAGTTAATCCTGACAAAATTCAAGCACTGCCCAACCTGTGATATTTTTAGGAACTCAGAGGTGTTGTGGTCCCCAGGAACTGTTGCCCAGGACTAGGCAGGAGACTTCAGGCTTGGTCACCCCCAGAGCAAGGTGGAAGCCCAGCAGTTTATTGGTTGGTTTGGCTTTTGGTGACAACAAGGTCCTCCTTTGGGACCAATCCTTGGCCTGGGCCATAAAGTCCCAGGGCAGAAGTGTGAGCTTGATTGGGAAATGAGCAGCAGGGAGGGTTGGAAACAGCTCAGGGAGCAATTCAACAGGCTCCAGACCTGTGGCCAATATGAGTAGAGAGGGGGAACTGAAGGTTCCTGCCAGTGCTAATGATGCCAATTGGAGCCTCTGGCAGAAGTAGGGTAATGTAAGGGGGGTACTTTTGAATTAGATGATCCATGGAGTATAGAGGCGTGAGAAAGAAATCATATTAGGATGTGAAACCAGCTAGAGTGTGGTACAATGTAACTTGATGGCACAAGCTAATTGTAAGGTCCGTTGTGCTTTTCAGCAAGTCAGCCTGATATCCCCTGTTATGAGAGCTGAGTTCTTCCTTGGTTCTGCTACATCTTGCAAGGTAGGTACATCTACCCTTGAAACACCATGGGAGAGGTCATACCTAGGGGTGAGAAAGATGATGGTGAGAGGAAGATGATGTGGTCAGGGGTTGCTGGCCCCTTGCCCTACAAGTAGGGCAGGCCCAGACTGTTGCCACCAGGCAATGATCAGGCGGGGTTTGGCTGCCAGTCAGGCCTCCCCTTACACTGCGTCCTGGCCCTACGTGGTGTAATGTGGAGCTGATCAAATGGGCTGTCAGGACTGCTGAGCTGAGCGATCCTCATCCTGCCACCGAGCCTGTGTTGCTCCGCGGGGACGCCCGCTAAGGGATGGGCACCGACCAGCTGCTGCAGATCCTGACAGCCCTGCCTGGCTGTGGGGGTAGGCACAGGTTAGTGATAGGAAGCAACTGAGAAAGAAGACTTTAAACATCCTATAGTGTTCCTTTAATACCCTTTATTTAGTATTCATATTTTCCCTTTACTTTCCCCTTGTACTGACCAAATATTGTGTTAATGGTTATCCATAATATTGTGTTAAGATCCTTTTTGGTATCCCTTTAACTCCCTTTTTACTAGTTAATATTATACTGTATTGAATGCTGTTCTCAGTATTTGTTTTAATGCCACACGATAAGGCAGTTCATTTGTATCCTTTTTTAACTTTTGATTCTCTTTGCTAAGTTTATTATTATTATTATTCCCACTGTAGTAAAGATATTCTGTGTGTTTGAATGCTTGTGGCACTTGTCTTTATTCTGGGCCTGTATCCTAATGAACTGTTCCAGGTAGGAAGGAAGTGCCCTTAGGATTTGGGAATAGGAAGTTACTGGCAGCCAGCCCAAGATAGACCCTGTTGGAGAAGCAGCTCTGAGTATGTTCTTGGGCTTTAGTGGCAACTTAACAAATGATAAGAGGGCCTGAAATCCCCATAAGGCCTTGGGTATAAAGCTCCTCCAGGATGCCCAGGCCAGGCCCTGCTCAGGAAGGCAGCCCCATGGAATGGAGATGGTGGATCCAAGCCAGAGCCAGAGCAGGGGTCGGGGCAGGAGCGAGGCCTCAGGAGGGAGTTGCCCCTGGCCCTGTGGTTGAAGCAACAAGTGTAGATCCCCTGGACAGTGAGCACAAATCACTGGGGAAATGGGGAAAAGCCCCAGAGCAAGTGCTGGGAGCAGAGAGGGAGCATGCATGGCTCACTGCTGGGTCAGCCACATCTGTCAGTGGGAAGCACTTTTGGAAAGCAGGAGCTTATAACCCATGCCAGAGGGAGTTTGAAGTCACGATAGGGGGAGGCAAAAGTAGTCCATGTGCTGAGTGAGACACTGTACCTGTGGGAATGAAACAGGAAGAACTAGGGCAGTGTCAGGTTTGTAGGGATTTGGGGTCAGTTGGCAGTGGTTTGACTACTTGGCTCCCAAGTGACACCATCACAGAATTAGTGATTAAATGCAGACAAGGAAAATGGGAATATATTCCTGTGAATAAATGTTAGTGGAGGGAATGATATTGCCATGTTGTAGCTTGATATCTTACAGAAACTGTGGATCCTGACCATCCTCACAGCCCTTGTGGTCCCTCTGGGCGATGCTGTTCCCTGGAAAGTTCCCTGGAAAAGGTGCCTGGGTCGGGTGACTTGGTTTGATTTGGATGGAGATGGAAAAGCAGCTCCAAACCAGGACCCCAGGACAAGGTGACCTGGGAAGCAAATGGCCCTTGGCCAGGGGTCAGTCTCCCTTTGTGCCCGGGGGGACTCTCTGGCAGGGCCGGGGTCTGTCGGGCTCATTGTGCGGGCGGCTGTTGGTGCCCTCAGTGGGATTGGATGGATGTGATTCCAGGGGCTGGGAGCACTGTTGCCATGCAGTGCTGTGGTTTCCCTTACGGTGCTGGCTCCGGGGGTCTCCCTGGCATCGTTGTCCCCCTGTGTGAGCGGTGCCAGTCACAGCCCCAGTGTCACAGCAGCAGGGCCGTCCCCTGGGCTCTGCCTGCTGGGCTGTTCTGGGAAGTGCTGCCAAAAGAGCAAAGGGATCAGCTGGGGCAGGGGATGGCACAGTTTGGCATCATCCTCCCGAGGCGAATATTGGTCCAACTGTTGGGTACCTGCTGCCTGTGTCCTGCAGCCCAACATCATCAGGATAACAGAATTCCTTTCCCCACTCTGATTCCAGCTGTTCCTGTTATTCCATGAGTGGTGAGGAGTTGTTTCCTAGAGTGCCCTGCCTGTCAGCAAAACACCAGGCCCAAAGGATCCTGGCAAGTGCAGCACTGGAAGAGTCAGGAATACTCAAAAATGCACCAGTTCTCAGGAAGTACAACTTTGTAAAACATTTATGAAGCTGAAATTCCACAGCACTGAGCTGTTGGGTCCCAAATAATATTGGAGGGAGAGGCAGAAATTGCCACTGCTGCTGGGGCTGAACTGTCTGCAGTGACTGGGCAGGACTTTGCCCTGATGCCTGAGTGCATCTTTGGGATGGATCCCAACTGTCAGCCCCTGGCTCCATAACTTGAGTAGATGATGCTCCTTCAAGCCCAGCTGCTGTGTTGGTGGTCCTGGGGGCACCTCTTGCCCTGGCCTGCTGTGAATGTGTTTGTGTTGCAGCTCAATAAAGTCCCTTTCAGTGGTGATTGTGTCATTTTTGTGTCAGTTCCTCTCCCCTCTTGCCCTGCCCCAGTGGCTGCATCACTGGCTTGTGCTTAAATGAACTCTTCCCCTGCAGTAGTTCCCTGCTGCTCTCAGAGAGGGTGGAGCTGAGGCCCCTGAGCAAAGGGAGAAAGGATCCATCCAAGGCAGGCCCGTGCTCACCCCCTGCCTTCCTCCAGCCTCCCTCCTTACAGTTCCCATCCCTGCTGCACACAGCCTGTTCCCGAACAACCTCTGTTCCTGTTCTCTCTCTGTGTTTTTGAGGGGCATTCCTGGGCTGCTGCCCCCCATTCTTTATAAATGAAGTGCCAGGAGCCCCAAGTGCAGAGAGGTCTGCAGGGAAGAAGTGCCAAGCGCTGCCTGTGCCTGCCTGTGTTCCTGCAGTTCTCCTTCCTGTTCTCCCTGGGCTGGAGAGACCTGCCTGCCCTGGGTTTATTGGAGCAGAGGGATGGGATTACATTTGTCCAGAAGGTTTGTTCACAGACATGTTTTCTGACAGGCAGTGCCATTTTCCTTTTGCCTTTCCCAGGTTTTTCCAAGTGCTGTCCAGCACAGGGATCCATGTGCTGGGACAGTGATTGGCAGCAGGAAGGGGAGCCTTGGCCTCACCTGCCCAGCTCAGGTGGGTGGCACAGAATGGGGGTGGGCTGGCAAGGCATGAACACATTTCTGAGTTCTGGAGTGCCTTGAATCCTTTCCCTGTCAGGTTTCTCTCCCTCATTTCCTGGGGTCCATCGTCCCAGGTGTCTCTTCCTTTGCCCAAAGTCCAATGGCAGAGGATTGACTGACTCCCAAGGGGGGTTTGGAATGAAAAGGGTTCTGTTCAAGTGGGGCAAGGAATGCAGTAAGAAAGATGAGCCTCCTTTTAGTGCCTGAAATAGAGAGGAATAAAAATGCTGGAAAAGGTCCCATTTTATTTGTTGTCCCCCCTGGATTTTTCATGGCTAAAACTCTCTAGTGAGCAATTGAAGAGAAGGGTGAAGGGCAGGAGCCTTTGACTTGCCCAGTGCCCTTAATTACCTTGTTCTCCTCTCTTCCAGGCCAGGCCAAAGCCCTGATCCAGCCCAGCTCTGCCAAGTGCCCTGGGCTGGGAGCAGCCAAAGGCAAGAGGCTGCAGCCCCGCCGGCCGGGCTGGGGGCTCCTGGTGCTGCCCGTGGGGTGGGGTAAGTCAGAGGGACACGTTTCTCTCCTCCTGCTGTTGGCATTTGCTCCCTGGGCAGTGGATGTGTAAGGAAGGACGCAGTAGCAGGGGAGGGCAGTGTTTCCAAACTGTCTGAATGTTGCCCCCAGGTTTGGGATGGAGCAGCGATGGGGGTGGTTGGGTTTGACCTGGGCCGGTCAGGATCAGCCATAAAGGACCCACCAGACCCCTGAACCCTCACTGGACATGTCCAGCCCCTCAAGTCATTAATTTTCAACAAAGGACAAAGTATTGGTACTTGCTTCTGATCTGTGGAGAATTTCCTTCGGAATGATCAATGCAAAGTATCTCTTTGGGTCTTTTGTTTGTTTGTTTGTTTGTAATTTCCTCTCTGGCTTCAATGAGTTTGGTGTGTTCCTATTAAGGAAGCAGCCTGTTTTTATCTTGAAATTTGGGGTGGTTTGGTTTGTTTAGGTTTTTTTCCCCCCACTGACTTGGGCCTTCCGTGCATAGTCCGTGTTGTCCCGCAGGACTGCTTTGGTTCTGGGTCAGAGAGAGAGAAGAGAAGTGGCTTTTCCTCATCTGGAATGTTTCCAAGCAGAAGTGGGACATTGTCCTGCCCCTCCCCAAAGCACTGCAGGCACCTGGGAGTAGCTCAGGGCTGGCCCAGTTCTCTGAGACAGAACCATGGGGGAGAGGTTTAAGTATTAATCACATCTCTGGTGTCCCCTGGTTGCAGAGATTGGGTCCTACAGTCCCAGAGTGTTAAGGAAAACAAGGAACTTCTGTTCTTCCTGGCAAACCTTCTGCTATTGCTTGTGCAGTGTTTGGGTTCTGTTGTCTGAGTTCCTGTCCAGGATCTTTCTAAGAGAACCTGTTAGAAATGTAGAGGTAGGATTAGAATTTGGGTCTGTTGCCTCCCCAACTGCCTCCAAGTCCTGATGGACTGGAGTGATGAGTGCTCTGAGCCCAGGGTATTTCTTGATATTGTGTGGCTTTCCCTCAGCTGTGGGTGAGGAATTGTGCAAGCAAGGCCTGTGTGCCCGTGGGTGTCTCCCGTGTGTGTCCATGTGGCAGGGCTGGGACAAGGACTCGTGCAGGGACCCAGCTGGCACTGGAGCTGCTGCCATTCTGAGCCACTGCCAAGGGCTGGGGAGAGACCCTCTGGGAGGCTGTTGCCAGGATTCCATTGGGAGCTGGATCTCCCTCCAGCTGCAGCAGCCAGGGGAGGGTTCTTCCTTGTGCAGCCCAGTGGCTTCTGCTCAGGCTGGCCCAGAGTGGGGCTGGGGCAGGTTCTCCAGGGAACTGGAGCCAGCCCTGAACGGGGCTCTGGAGAGCAGGAGCTGCAGGGACTGAGGTTTGCAAAGCTGGGCTGAAGTTTGTCAAAGCAGCAGAACATTCTCATTCTGGTGGGTTTGTGGAATCCGTGTTGTTGCCCCGGAGAGCTGGGTCAGACTGGGTTTGTGGTCCGAGAGCTGCCCCCCTGAATTTGGCAGGCTGTATGTGCTGGCAATGAAGTGCTATCCCAGAGGCTGATGGTTTCTGTCTCCAGGGATGCCCAGGATGCTGCCAATGCCCAGGGATCTGTTCTGGGTCCAGGCTGTCCGTGCTGGAGGGCCCTGGTGGCTGCAGTCCCTGAGCCCGCAGAGACAGAGAGAGCCCCGGCCTGAGTGACCTTTGGCACCTTGTCCTGAATTTGGGGTGAGCCTGGGAGCGTGTGGAGGGTGAGAATGAGGGCTGTGCTTCCAATGCATCATCCCTGGGAAGATCCTGTTGTTCCAGAGCGCTGGGGACAGTTTGGGCTTGGCAGCTTCAGAGCTGGATTGGAGCAGTCCCTGAAAAGAATCAGGAGAGTGGAGGTTTGTCCCAGTGGTGCTTTCACACCCCACTGGACAGGCTGGGCTTTGTGTTTGAGGTTGTCCTGTATTTGCTCTGCAGATAATGGACCCTTCCCAATTCAGCCCAGCAGATCCCAAGGGCTCTGACAGGAATATTTGTTCTTTCCTTCCCTTTGGGATAACTTCATCTCCAAATTGCCATGAGCAATTCCTTAATTTCTGCTGAAGAAAACCAAGTGTCAGAGGCAGTTTGCCAAGGAGGCCAGAAGTGTCTTTGGAGCAGAGAGTGCTGCCAGCTGCGTGTGCCTGTCCCCAGCCTGGCACTGCCCACAGGGACACACTGGGCACAGACCATGAGAGGGAACAAAACCACTGCCTGCCAGAGGGTTTGTCCTGGGCCAGTCAGGCCTGGGGCAGGAATTGGACTGGGCAACTCCATCAGCTGCTCTTCCCTCCCCCACAAAGCCCCATCCCCTGGGCATTAATGACGTACCCTGTGCCCAGCGCTCCCTGTTCACCCAACTGAAACCAGAGCAAGGCTTGCTTTGCTTTGAACAACTTAATGTAACTTTAAACCAAAATAAATCACTTTTTTCTTCTTTTTTTTCTTTTAGATGCTGGAATTGCCTCTCTGGCTGTGTGCTGAGCTCTGGCTGCAGGGGACTGTCAGGCCTTGGTGGCTGTGAGTTCCTGTTCTTCTCCCTGGGAAACTGGAAAGAGTTATTCATTGGATTGCAAAAATGTAATTTCGAGGAGACCCAGCAACTGTTTGTGTAGGAAAAGGTGAGGTGCTGCAAAGGGGAGGGAGGTGGCATTTTGGAGGGGTCCCACTGAGGGGGGAGTGGAGAGCCTGGGGCTGGAGTGTGAGTTATTAAACAGGGAAGAAGGGAAGGATGCTTGGGAGGGAAACACTCAGGGAATGTGTAGGGATGGAATGGAAAGTTGGGGTGTCAGGAAGAGAAAATGGGTGATGTAGAGGAAGGGAAATGTTGGGGGTAAGACTTGATCTCATCTGTAGAGGACAGAAGGACCATTTAGAGATAAAGTGAGGCAGTGAGTGGTGGGCAGGTCGGGAAAATTTGTGTTTGTAAAATTTCAGGTCACGTGTAGCAGAGAGGATGTACCTCCTGATGGACACTGAGGCAGTCAGGGGTGGGCAGGATGGGGGGAAACCTTTGGGGTTAAAATTTGAGGGAACGTCCAGGGCAGAGAGTGAATATTTTGAAGGATAAATGAGGTACTCAGTGGTGGACAGCTGGGGAGTGTTTTAGGGTAAACTTGGGGTAGCCCACAGGGTAGAGAATGAACATGTATTTGTACCGAGGAGCTGATTACATGTGGGTAGGTAAGGAGAATTTTGGGAGTAAAATCTGGGCAATCTGTAGCAGAGAGAATGAATATCTTGGTGTGAAGTGAGGCAGTCAGTGTTGGGCAGGTAGGGAAAAATTCTGTTTGTAAAATTTGAGGTCACGTGGAGCAGAGAGAATGTACATCCTGAGGTAAACTGGGGTAATCAGTTGTGGACATATGGGGAAAATTGGGGGGGAAATATCTGAGGTAATCTGCACGGTAGAGAATGAATATTGAGAGATGAACATGAGGTACTCAGTGGTGGACTTGTAGGGAAAATTGTTCCAAAATATTCCTTCTCTCTGCTGCACATTGCCACAGATTTGACCCCCACAAAGTGAGGCAGTCAGTAGGGGGACAGGCAGAGGAATTTCTGAGGGTGAAACTTGAGCAAAGCTGCAGGGCAGAGAATGAATATTTGGAGGTCCAAAAGAGGCAATCAGGAGTGTGCAGTAGGGAAGACTCTGGGGAGAGAATGACTCTTGTGTTCAAAAAGAGGTAATCAGGAGTGGGCTGGAAGGGGAAAGTTTGGGGGTTAAAAAGGAGGTTCATTCTCTGCAGGGCAGGGAATGAACACACTGAGGTAACCTGAGGTGATGAGTGGTGAGAGACACAGACAATTGTGGGTGTTAAAGTTCAGGTAATCTGCTGGGAAGAGAAGGAACCTGTTGAGGTAAAGATGAGGCACTGGGTGGCAGACAGGTGGGGAGAGGTTTGAGATAAGCCTGAGGTGTGTGTGGGGTGCAGAATGACCCTCTGTAGGTACAAAGGAGCTGGTCAGACGTGGACAGGTAAGGCAGATGTTGGGAGTAAAATGTGGGGCAGTCTGTCCCAGAGAGAATGAATCTTTTGGGGTAAGGTGAGGCAGTCAGCAGTGGGCAGGGAGGGAAATCTTTGTCTGTCAAACCTGAGGTAATGTGCAGCAGAGAGAATGCAGCTCCTGGGGTAAACTGGGGTAATCAGTAGTGGACAGGTAAGGAGGTTTTGGGGGAAACTTTGAGGTCATCTGTGTGGCAGAGGATGAATGTTTGGAGGTAAAAATGAGGTAATAAGTAGTTTGCAGGCAGGGAAAACTGTGAGGGTAAGTGTGGATGTCCCCTAGGACATCACGGGGGGAGCGGGGGGTCCTTTCCTGGGCCGCCTCCAGCCCCCCTCGATACCCGGGGCTGCGCTGCCCCCCGAGGCTGTTTGGGGCAGAGAGTGCTGCCAGCTGCGTGTGCCTGTCCCCAGCCTGGCACTGCCCACAGGGACACACGGGGCACTGACCATGAGACGGAACAAACCCACTGCCTGCCAGAGGGTTTGTCCTGGGCCAGTCAGGCCTGGGGCAGGAATTGGACTGGGCAACTCCATCAGCTGCTCTTCCCTCCCCCACAAAGCCCCATCCCCTGGGCATTAATGACGTGCCCTGTGCCCAGCGCTCCCTGTTCACCCAACTGAAACCAGAGCAAGGCTTGCTTTGCTTGGAACAACTTAAAGGAACTTGAAAACAAAATAAATCACTTTTTTCTTCTTTTTTTTCTTTTAGATGCTGGAATTGCCTCTCTGGCTGTGTGCTGAGCTCTGGCTGCAGGGAACTGTCAGGCCTTGGTGGCTGTGAGTTCCTGTTCTTCTCCCTGGGAAACTGGAAAGAGTTATTCATTAGATTGCAGAAATGTTTTCTGAAACCTGTCCCCTTCTTTGTGCCTTTTGCTGACAGATCTTCTCTTTCTGCCTTTCAATTTACAGCCTCCTTGCAGCTCCCAGCCAGGAAAACCTGGGATAACTGAGGAGGGACCGAGATGAAGGTTTTGTCTGCAAACTTGGGGTAGTTTCTAGGGGATACAGCAACTGTTTTTGTAGGAAAGTGTGTTTAACCATATTGGCCCAAGTTGTGTTTGCACCAGCTGGGGCCAGAGGTGCCAGGCAATCCAAAGCAAACCCTGCTCAGCCTCTAAATCCCAGGGGAAGTTCTCCAAGCTGCTCATTGACGGACTAAAGATCCATTGAAATGGAACCAAGACACTACTAAGTTTCCTGAGAATCCCAGGATTGCTGTCCTAGAATTTTTAACAGTTTTTTTAATCTTTTTATGACAAAAATTACTTTCTTCCTTTGACTGAGTCCCTCAGTAGGATTTGGGATTTCTGTGGATTCTGAATCCCTCCCAGTGGCCCTGACACTGGTCAGAGCTGGCAGGACAAACAGAGTCAGAGCTCCTGGCAGGCACAGGGGCTTTCCCCCAGAGTGGATCCAACTGCTGCCCCCCAGCCTGGCCAGGCGGGATCTGCTTTGGCTCCCGGCTTCTGCCAGAGACAGAATGTGTTCCCTTGATTGGAATGAGGATCCCGTAGCTTCATCTCCTGGATGTTCCCTGGGCAGCTGATCCACTCTGCCCCACGTCCTGCTCTCAGTTCCTGCCCAGCCAGAGCCATCTGTGCCAAGGGCACGAGCACTCCCAGCCTGGATAGGGAATGGGGGACTGGCTTGTGCACAATTCACCTAGAAAGTCAAACGAGGGGACTGTTGGGCAGCGGCTTTGGCCGACACGGCAGCACAAAGATTGTTCTCTGCAGGGGGCCCAGGTTTGGGTGCCGGTCTCAGCTTTGCAGGTTTGGATGAATTCTACCTACAGCCCGCAATTCCATGCCGAATTCCTGCTGGAACAGCCTCCCAGTGCCTCCTGGAGCCCGGATCTTCCCCCGCAGAGCTGCCACTTTAACGCCAGGTTTGCCAGGAAGCAGCCACGGTTCCAGGTCTGCTCAGCGGGATCGGGACAAGGACAGGTTCATTTTCCACAGACTTTGCTGTTTATAACCCTCCTCCCCCAGCCCCGCCGGTGTCGCTGGGGGGACTTGAGCGAGTTCCTTGGAATTCGGCCGATTCTCCGCCCCGGGCCGGGCTCCAGGGGATGTGTTCGCCCAGGAGAAGGCGGGGGCCGGACGCGCTCCCGGCCCGGGGCGAGGCAGCCCCTGAGCACGGGCGAGGACGTCTCTCCGGGCCGGGAAGCCGCTGTCCCTTCCGAGCCTCGGGAGCGACCCCGGGGAATTCTTTTCCCCGAGGAAAGGGATGCACAGCCCTGCTTTCAGAGCACCTCCGGCTGGAAGGGCAGGGATTTGGGGCGGGCGGGACACACGTGGGGGGCGCGGGGGAGCTCTGGGAGGTGGGCCCTGGGAATGGCTGCCCGCGCTGCTCTGCAGCCCCGCCGTGCCGACACTGCCGAGTGCCAGCTGGATTCTTTGGGTCCTTTGGGGCTGGCGCTGGGGCGTGTCCAGGGTGAGGCATCTCAGGGGGCCCGTCCAGAGCAGCGCCCGGCTGAGGAGCCGCGGGCAGCCCTTTCCCCGTGCCCACCCCACGGGGGCTGTAGGGCACAGCTCATCCATCCCCTGGCAATAGGAAGCCCAAGCAGGGCTGGGTCGCTGTCTGTCGCTCCGGCCTCCTCCCGGCCCGCGTTCCCTGCCCAGCTGGGACTGCCCAGGGAGCCCCGAGAACGTTCCTGGCGGGAAGCGGGAGCCGCCGAGGGCTCCGTCCAACTCCGGGCCCGAAAAGCGGCCCCGACCTGAGCCCCCCCGGCATTTTGGGTTCCGAAGGCTCACCTGGAGGAGACGCTCCCCCGCAGGCGGGACCAGGCGGCGACACTCGACCAAACGCCTTTGCCTCGGAGCGAGGGATCCCTCCGGACTCGTTTGGCTCCTTTATCCCTGGAAATGAGCTCGGATGCCGCACGAGCACCTTTGCAGCCGTCGGGTGAAGCCCGGACGGGGCCGGAAAACCTCCCTGAGCAGGGCAGTGATGAATTGGTGCCCGTCCCCAGCCGGGCACAGCCCAGCCGGCCGCGCTCCCTCCGGCCCGTGGCTGCGAAGGGCTCCTGCAGAGATTGAATAAAAGCTCATTTCCTGACTGTATTTGCCCGCGGTCTTGCCCCTCTTTTGACTCGCGCAGCACCATCCGGTTGGAGCATTTCTTGGTTTCCTCCCCTGTAGCCGTTTCCCTCCCAGGCAGGGCCTTCCCCGTCTGCAAATCAAGAGGAAATGTTTCAACGGGATTTTGAAAACCAGAGGGTTTGCCCCGGGAGGGTGCGAGTTGCCGAGAAAGCGGGGGAGAGGAAGGAGAGCCTCAGGTCTCACCTGGCTGGTGTCAGATGAGCCGCACCTTATGGATGGCAGGGCAAAGAACTGCTGTCGGTAATTGCCGAAGTTCCGCAGGCAGAGCTGGGAGCAGCCTGTGCCCGACCCGCGGCACGGTCAGTGCCAGCTCCTGGGGCCGCCTGAGGACAGACACAGGGACACGGGGACAAACGAGCAGCTCTGCTCGGGGTCCCGGAGCACGGGAGGAACGGGGAAAGGGCTGCCGCCGTTCTTCCCTCCCCGGCAGGCCCCCAGCTCCCCGCGGCCGGAGCGGGCCCGTGGCCGGAGCCCCGGCGGGCCCCAGATCCCTCGTTCCCGGGGGGCCCTGGGGGTGGGAACCTCCTGGGGCCGCGTTTAAGGGGGAGACGGGCGATGTTCGCCCCGGGAGCGGGTGCGGTGGCCTCGGGGGTGCCCGAGCGGGGAAGCTCCGATCCCGCGGGGGGTACGGGCGGCACCCCTCCTCGGGGGGGTCCCGGGGCCGGCCCGGCGTGTCCCCGCGCCCCGGCCGGTCCCAGCCCCGGCTCCGCGTCGACACGACGAACGCGCCGCCGTTCTCCCCCGACCGGGCCCCGGCCGAGCCCCGGCCCGAGCGGCCCCGCCGCGCTCGGCCCCAGCGCCCGGCCCGGAGCGGCTCTTCTCGCCCGCGTTGCCGGGGCACAGGCGGCGAGGCCGGGCTGGGATGAGCCCGGCACCGATCCTGGTCCCCGTCCGGATGCCGAGCCCCATCCCAGCCCCAAACCAACCTCGCTCCTCCGGTCGCGGTCCCGGTCCTGGCCCCGATCCTTGTCCCGGTCCTCCTGCCGAGCTCCATCGCCACCCTCGGTCTTCCGACGCGCCGATCGCTCCCGCGGCATCCCGGTACGAGGTTCCTCCACAGACTCGGGACGAGCGCGGCTCTGCCGGCTTTAAACGGCGCGGCCGGGGCGGGGCCGGGGCGGGGCCGGGGCGGAGCGGGGCCCGCACAGGTGTGCGAGGCGGGGCCCGTCCAGGTGCGCGGGGCGGGGACGGGCAGGGGGCGGGTCGGGGCGGGGGTATTTAAGCGCCGGAACTCGCCCCCGCGGCCATTTGCTCGGGCAGTGCGCGGGGAGGCAGCAGCGCCGCGGGAGCCTCTCGCTGCCGCGGCCCTTTTTCTTTGCTTTTGTTTTTGTCTTTCTTTTGCTTTTCCCCCTTTTTTTCGTCCCCTCCCTTCCTCCCCACCCTCCACCCGCTCCCCGCACGCCGCCTCTCCCCGGCCGCTGTCGCTGCCCTCCTGCACAGCCCGGCCCCCCCACCTGCCCCCGGCCCCCCCTGCCTGCCCCTGCTCCCCCCTCGCTGCTCCGCTGCACAGCCCGACCTGCCCGCACCCCCGCTCCGTCCTTGCCCCCCCGCCCGTCCCGTCCGTCCCCCTGTCCCCCGGGCCGTGTCCCCGCAGCCGCGGGCTTGGGGGCGCCGCTTTAATAAAGCCGCGAGGGCCGGAGCCGGCGCCCCCCCTGGATCCCCCTTTCCACGGGGCCGGGCCCGCTCGGCGGGTCCCCCCTGCAGTTCACAAGCACCGCCCGACACCGCCGGGGCTCCGGCCCGTCCCGACATCACACGGGGGGCTCCGCGGGCGGGGGGACGAGGGGGTGGCGGGGGGGGCAGGGGATGAGGGTCCCCTCCGGAGGAGGGGGCTCGGGGGGGACGAGGGGGAGGCGGGGGGGGCAGGGGATGAGGGTCCCCTCCGGAGGAGGTGGCTCGGGGAGGTGGGCGGGGGCAGGGGGGGCTCGGGGAGGGGGGAGGAGGAGGGGCCAGGGGAGGGGGGCAGGGGGATCCTCTCCGGAGGAGTGGGGTCCTCGGGTGGGAGGGGTCAGAGGGGGGAATTCCTCCCACTGATCCCTCCCACCCCGGGACTCCGTCCCTCGGGGGGCGATCGGGGGCGGGGCCCCCTCCGGAGAAGGGGGTCCCGGGGTGGGAGGGGGGAGTTTTCCCCCTGTCGGGCCCCTCCCACCCCGGGACTCCCCGCCCTGAGGGGTGGCCTGGGGACCCCCTCCAGGGCAGTGGGGTCCCGCGGTGGGAGGGGTCAGAGGGGCGAACTCCTCCCACTGATCCCTCCCACCCCGGGACTCCTCCCCCGGGGGGCGGTCGGGGGCGGGGCCCCCTCCGGGAAAGGGGGTCCCGGGGTGGGAGGGGAGGAGGGGCGAATTCCCCCCTCTGGCCCCTCCCACCTCGGGACTCCCCGCCCCGGGGGGCGGTCGGGGGGACCCCCGTCCGGGGGAGTGGGGTCCTGCGGTGGGAGGGGTCAGAGCGGGGAGATCCGCCCCGCGATTCCTCCCATCCCGGGACCCCCTGCCCGGGGGGGAACGGGGGGGGAAGGCGGGGGGGGGGGGGGGGGAGGGAGAAGGGGGGAGTAGTGGCGGAGGGGGGGTGGGAGGCAAGGCGAGGGGGGACGGGGGGGACAGGGGGGGGACGGGGGGGGACGGGGGGGGACGGGGGGGGAAGGGGGGGACGGGGGGGAAGGGGGGGGACGGGGGGGGACGGGGGGGAAGGGGGGGGTAGGGAGGGGGAAGGGGGGGGAAGGGGGGGTAGGGGGGGGTAGGGGGGAGAAGGGGGGGAAGGGGGGGGAAGGGGGGGTAGGGGGGGGTAGGAGGGGGTAGGGGGGGGTAGGGGGGGGAAGGGGGGGGAAGGGGGGGGGAGGGGGGGGAAGGGGGGGGAAGGGGGGGGTAGGGGGGGGAAGGGGGGGGAAGGGGGGGGAAGGGGGGGGTAGGGGGGGGAAGGGGGGGGAAGGGGGGGGTAGGGGGGGGAAGGGGGGGGAAGGGGGGTAGGGGGGGAAAGGGGGGGGAAGGGGGGGGAAGGGGGGTAGGGGGGGGAAGGGGGGGAAGGGGGGGGAAGGGGGGTAGGGGGGGGAAGGGGGGGTAGGGGGGGTAGGGGGGTATTAGATTCTTTAAGATTCTTAATGATTCTATTTTATCTATGTATATATATATAGTATATATTATGTGATGTATAAGAATTATCTTCATACAGTGTGTCGCTATGACTTTAGTTTGTTAACTTATTCTACCTACTGTTGTAGAAGCAATCTTTTTTGCTTATTAATTTTAAAGTATTAGAGCATTTTATTAGTACTTTTTTAATAAGCGTTAATTAATAATTAATCGCTAAAAGCTATTGTGTTTTTAATTGGTTGTATAATATAGTTACAATATTTATTTGTTTTATTCAGAAAATTTTTTCATATGTAGTATAAGATCGCGTGTGCTCGTATCGGGAAGAAAGGGTAAAAATTGTTATTATTAGTAATTGACGTGCTGTAAATATTAATTTTTAATTATTACTTGATTTAAAAGTTTTACTTTTCAATTGCATTTTACGTTTAAACAGTTAACAACTAAGAATTAATCTATTAGGTTTAATACAAGATGTTATCATATAATAAATTATTTACTGTTAAGGGATATGCTTTCATAAAGTCATGGATATTGGTTTTTATATTTATAATGTTTTTAAAGTTTTCTAAACGGTAAGTGTAATATATATATACTATGTACGAGCATATATGTTAAACGATTCTTTCCACCCCTTCCCCTACCTTTCCCTTTTATATATTTCCATTACATATGTAACATATATAAAACATAAAATATTAAATCA
>NW_026990733.1:0-53598 GCF_036250125.1 Pseudopipra pipra | reverse complement strand
TCCTGCTCACGGACAACCCAGGCTGCGCCACACACTGCACCTGAAAGCCAAACCTCACAAGCTTTCTGTCCCGGGAAACAGGGCTGCTGTCCCCCCTTTGGTCAGCCCCGCCCTGCCATTGCCGGCCACCCGATCCAAACCCGATCCAAATGAGGATTCCTCGCAGGAAAAGGTGCGCAGCACAGAAAGCCCTGCCTGCCCACAGAGTGCCCAGGCTGTGCCACACACTGCACCTGAAAGCCAAACCTCACAAGCTTTCTGTCCTGGGAAACAGGGCTGCTGTCCCCGCTTTGGACACCCCCGCCCCGCCATTTTAGCAGCCCCCCCAAAACCCGATCCAAATGAGGATTCCTTGCAGGGAAAAGGTGCCAGCACAGAAAGCCCTGCCTGCCCACGGACACCCCAGGCTGCGCCACACACTGCACCTGAAAGCCAAACCTCACAAGCTTTCTGTCCGGGAAACAGGGCTGCTGTCCCCCCCTTTGGTCAGCCCCGCACCGCCATTTTAGCAGCCCCCCCAAAACCCGATCCAAATGAGGATTCCTCGCAGGGAAAAGGTGCCAGCACAGAAAGCCCTGCCTGCCCACAGAGTGCCCAGCTGTGCCACACACTGCACCTGAAAGCCAAACCTCACAAGCTTTCTGTCCTGGGAAACAGGGCTGCTGTCCCCCCTTTGGTCAGCCCTGCCCGCCATTTTAGCAGCCCCCCCAAAACCCGATCCAAATGAGAATTCCTCACAGGGAAAAGGTGCCAGCACAGAAAGCCCTGCCTGCCCACGGAGTGCCAAGTCTGCGCCACACACTGCACCTGAAAGCCAAACCTCACAAGCTTTCTGTCCCGGGAAACAGGGCTGCTGTCCCCCCTTTTGGTCAGCCCCGCCCCGCCATTTTTAGCAGACCCCCCAAAACCCGATCCAAATGAGGATTCCTCGCAGGGAAAGGTGCCAGCACAGAAAGCCCTGCCTGCCCACGGACACCCCAGGCTGCGCCACACACTGCACCTGAAAGCCAAACCTCACAAGCTTTCTGTCCGGGAAACAGGGCTGCTGTCCCCCCTTTGATCACCCCGCCCCGCCATTGCCGGCCACCCAACCCAAACCCGATCCAAATGAGGATTCCTCGCAGGGAAAAGGTGCCAGCACAGAAAGCCCTGCCTGCCCACAGAGTGCCCAGGCTGTGCCACACACTGCACCTGAAAGCCAAACCTCACAAGCTTTCTGTCCCGGGAAACAGGGCTGCTGTCCCCCCTTTGGTCAGCCCTGCCCCGCCATTTTAGCAGCCACCCAAAAAACCCGATCCAAATGAGAATTCCTCGCAGGGAAAAGGTGCCAGCACAGAAAGCCCTGCCTGCCCACGGAGTGCCCGAGGCTGCGCCACACTACTGCACCTGAAAGCCAAACCTCACAAGCTTTCTGTCCCGGGAAACAGGGCTGCTGCCCCCCCTTTGGTCAGCCCCGCCCCGCCATTTTAGCAGCCCCCCCAAAACCCGATCCAAATGAGGATTCCTCGCAGGAAAAGGTGCCAGCACAGAAAGCCCTGCCTGCCCACGGACACCCCAGGCTGCGCCACACACTGCACCTGAAAGCCAAACCTCACAAGCTTTCTGTCCCGGGAAACAGGGCTGCTGTCCCCCACCTTGGTCAGCCCCGCCCCGCCATCGCCGGCCACCCGATCCAAACCCGATCCAAATGAGGATTCCTCGCAGGGAAAAGGTGCCACCACAGAAAGCCCTGCCTGCTCACGGACACCCCAGGCTGCGCCACACACTGCACCTGAAAGCCAAACCTCACAAGCTTTCTGTCCCGGGAAACAGGGCTGCTGTCCCCCCTTCGGTCACCCCCGCCCCGCCATTTTAGCAGCCCCCCCAAAACCCGATCCAAATGAGGATTCCTCGCAGGGAAAAGGTGCCAGCACAGAAAGCCCTGCCTGCCCACGGACACCCCAGGCTGCGCCACACACTGCACCTGAAAGCCAAACCTCACAAGCTTTCTGTCCCGGGAAACAGGGCTGCTGTCCCCCCTTTGGTCAGCCCCGCCCACAACTGCCGGCCACCGATCCAAACCCGATCCAAATGAGGATTCCTCGCAGGGAAAAGGTGCCAGCACAGAAAGCCCTGCCTGCTCACGGACACCCCAGGCTGCGCCACACACTGCACCTGAAAGCCAAACCTCACAAGCTTTCTGTCCCGGGAAACAGGGCTGCCTGTCCCCCCTTTGGTCAGCCCCGCCCCGCCATTTTAGCAGCCCCCCCAAAACCCGATCCAAATGAGGATTCCTCGCAGGGAAAAAGGTGCCAGCACAGAAAGCCCTGCCTGCCCACGGACACCCCAGGCTGCGCCACACACTGCACCTGAAAGCCAAACCTCACAAGCTTTCTGTCCCGGGAAACAGGGCTGCTGTCCCCCCTTCGGTCACCCCCGCCCCGCCATTTTAGCAGCCCCCCCCAAAACTCGATCCAAATGAGGATTCCTCGCAGGGAAAAGGTGCCAGCACAGAAAGCCCTGCCTGCCCACAGAGTGCCCAGGCTGTGCCACACACTGCACCTGAAAGCCAAACCTCACAAGCTTTCTGTCCCGGGAAACAGGGCTGCTGTCCCCCCTTTGGTCAGCCCCGCCCCGGCATTGACGGCCACCCGATCCAAACCCGATCCAAATGAGGATTCCCTCGCAGGGAAAAGGTGCCAGCACAGAAAGCCCTGCCTGCCCACAGAGTGCCCAGGCTGTGCCACACACTGCACCTGAAAGCCAAACCTCACAAGCTTTCTGTCCCGGGAAAACAGGGCTGCTGTCCCCCCTTTGGTCAGCCCTGCCCCCCGCCATTTTAGCAGCCCCCCCAAAACCCGATCGCAAATGAGGATTCCTCGCAGGGAAAAGGTGCCAGCACAGAAAGCCCTGCCTGCCCACGGACACCCCAGGCTGCGCCACACAACCTGCACCTGAAAGCCAAACCTCACAAGCTTTCTGTCCTGGGAAACAGGGCTGCTGTCCCCGCTTTGGACACCCCCGCCCCGCCATTTGAGCAGTCCTCCCAAAACCCGATCCAAATGAGGATTCCTCGCAGGGAAAAGGTGCCAGCACAGAAAGCCCTGCCTGCCCCACAGAGTGCCCAGGCTGTGCCACACACTGCACCTGAAAGCCAAACCTCACAAGCTTTCTGTCCTGGGAAACAGGGCTGCTGTCCCCGCTTTGGACACCCCCGCCCCGCCATTTTAGCAGCCCCCCCAAAAACCCGATCCAAATGAGGATTCCTCGCAGGGAAAAGGTGCCAGCACAGAAAGCCCTGCCTGCCCACGGACACCCCAGGCTGCGCCACACACTGCACCTGAAAGCCAAACCTCACAAGCTTCTGTCCCGGAAACAGGGCTGCTGTCCCCCCTTTGGTCAGCCCCGCCCACCACTGCCGGCCACCCGATCCAAACCCGATCCAAATGAGGATTCCTCGCAGGGAAAAGGTGCCAGCACAGAAAGCCCTGCCTGCCCACGGACATCCCAGGCTGCGCCACACACTGCACCTGAAAGCCAAACCTCTCAGGCTTTCTGTCCCGGGAAAGAGGGCTGCTGCCCCCCACCTTGGTCAGCCCCGCCCACCACTGCCGGCCACCCGATCCAAACCCGATCCAAATGAGGATTCCTCGCAGGGAAAAGGTGCCAGCACAGAAAGCCCTGCCTGTTCACGGACACCCCAGGCTGCGCCACACACTGCACCTGAAAGCCAAAACTCACAAGCTTTCTGTCCCGGGAAACAGGGCTGCTGTCCCCCCCCTTGGTCAGCCCCGCCCCGCCATTGCCGGCCACCCGATCCAAACCCGATCCAAATGAGGATTCCTCGCAGGGAAAAGGTGCCAGCACAGAAAGCCCTGCCTGCCCACGGAGTGCCCAGGCTGCGCCACACACTGCACCTGAAAGCCAAACCTCACAAGCTTTCTGTCCCGGGAAACAGGGCTGCTGTCCCCCCTTTGGTCAGCCCCGCCCACCACTGCCGGCCACCCGATCCAAACCCGATCCAAATGAGGATTCCTCGCAGGGAAAAGGTGCCAGCACAGAAAGCCCTGCCTGCCCACAGAGGGCCCAGGCTGTGCCACACACTGCACCTGAAAGCCAAACCTCACAAGCTTTCTGTCCCGGGAAACAGGGCTGCTGTCCCCCCTTTGGTCAGCCCCGCCCCGGCATTGACGGCCACCCGATCCAAACCCGATCCAAATGAGGATTCCTCGCAGGGAAAAGGTGCCAGCACAGAAAGCCCTGCCTGCCCACAGAGTGCCCAGGCTGTGCCACACACTGCACCTGAAAGCCAAACCTCACAGGCTTTCTGTCCCGGAAACAGGGCTGCTGCCCCCCACCTTGGTCAGCCCCGCCCACCACTGCCGGCCACCCGATCCAAACCCGATCCAAAGGAGGATTCCTCGCAGGGAAAAGGTGCCAGCACAGAAAGCCCTGCCTGTTCACGGACACCCCAGGCTGCGCCACACACTGCACCTGAAAGCCAAAACTCACAAGCTTTCTGTCCCGGGAAACAGGGCTGCTGTCCCCCCCCTTGGTCAGCCCCGCCCCGCCATTGCCGGCCACCCGATCCAAACCCGATCCAAATGAGGATTCCTCGCAGGGAAAAGGTGCCACCACAGAAAGCCCTGCCTGCTCACGGACAACCCAGGCTGCGCCACACACTGCACCTGAAAGCCAAACCTCACAAGCTTTCTGTCCCGGGAAACAGGGCTGCTGTCCCCCCTTTGGTCAGCCCCGCCCTGCCATTGCCGGCCACCCGATCCAAACCCGATCCAAATGAGGATTCCTCGCAGGGAAAAGGTGCCAGCACAGAAAGCCCTGCCTGCCCACAGAGTGCCCAGGCTGTGCCACACACTGCACCTGAAAGCCAAACCTCACAAGCTTTCTGTCCTGGGAAACAGGGCTGCTGTCCCCGCTTTGGACACCCCCGCCCCGCCATTTTAGCAGCCCCCCCAAAACCCGATCCAAATGAGGATTCCTTGCAGGGAAAAGGTGCCAGCACAGAAAGCCCTGCCTGCCCACGGACACCCCAGGCTGCGCCACACACTGCACCTGAAAGCCAAACCTCACAAGCTTTCTGTCCCGGGAAACAGGGCTGCTGTCCCCCCTTTGGTCAGCCCCGCACCGCCATTTTAGCAGCCCCCCCAAAACCCGATCCAAATGAGGATTCCTCGCAGGGAAAAGGTGCCAGCACAGAAAGCCCTGCCTGCCCACAGAGTGCCCAGGCTGTGCCACACACTGCACCTGAAAGCCAAACCTCACAAGCTTTCTGTCCTGGGAAACAGGGCTGCTGTCCCCCCTTTGGTCAGCCCCTGCCCGCCATTTTAGCAGCCCCCCCAAAACCCGATCCAAATGAGAATCCTCACAGGGAAAAGGTGCCAGCACAAGAAAGCCCTGCCTGCCCACGGAGTGCCAAGTCTGCGCCACACACTGCACCTGAAAGCCAAACCTCACAAGCTTTCTGTCCCGGGAAACAGGGCTGCTGTCCCCCCTTTGGTCAGCCCCGCCCCGCCATTTTAGCAGACCCCCCAAAAACCCGATCCAAATGAGGATTCCTCGCAGGGAAAAGGTGCCAGCACAGAAAGCCCTGCCTGCCCACGGACACCCCAGGCTGCGCCACACACCTGCACCTGAAAGCCAAACCTCACAAGCTTTCTGTCCCGGGAAACAGGGCTGCTGTCCCCCCTTTGATCACCCCCCGCCCCGCCATTGCCGGCCACCCAACCCAAACCCGATCCAAATGAGGATTCCTCGCAGGGAAAAGGTGCCAGCACAGAAAGCCCTGCCTGCCCACAGAGTGCCCAGGCTGTGCCACACACTGCACCTGAAAGCCAAACCTCACAAGCTTTCTGTCCCGGGAAACAGGGCTGCTGTCCCCCCCTGCTGTCCCCCCTTTGGTCAGCCCTGCCCCGCCATTTTAGCAGCCACCCAAAAACCCGATCCAAATGAGAATTCCTCGCAGGGAAAAGGGTGCCAGCACAGAAAGCCCTGCCTGCCCACGGAGTGCCCAGGCTGCGCCACACACACTGCACCTGAAAGCCAAACCTCACAAGCTTTCTGTCCCGGGAAACAGGGCTGCTGCCCCCCCTTTGGTCAGCCCCGCCCCGCCATTTTAGCAGCCCCCCCAAAACCCGATCCAAATGAGGATTCCTCGCAGGGAAAAGGTGCCAGCACAGAAAGCCCTGCCTGCCCACGGACACCCCAGGCTGCGCCACACACTGCACCTGAAAGCCAAACCTCACAAGCTTTCTGTCCCGGGAAACAGGGCTGCTGTCCCCCACCTTGGTCAGCCCCGCCCCGCCATCGCCGGCCACCCGATCCAAACCCGATCCAAATGAGGATTCCTCGCAGGGAAAAGGTGCCACCACAGAAAGCCCTGCCTGCTCACGACACCCCAGGCTGCGCCACACACTGCACCTGAAAGCCAAACCTCACAAGCTTTCTGTCCCGGGAAACAGGGCTGCTGTCCCCCCTTTGGTCAGCCCCGCCCCGCCATTTTAGCAGCCCCCCCAAAACCCGATCCAAATGAGGATTCCTCGCAGGGAAAAGGTGCCAGCACAGAAAGCCCTGCCTGTTCACGGACACCCCAGGCTGCACCACACACTGCACCTGAAAGCCAAAACTCACAAGCTTTCTGTCCCGGGAAACAGGGCTGCTGTCCCCCCCCTTGGTCAGCCCCGCCCCGCCATTGGCGGCCACCCAATCCAAACCCGATCCAAATGAGGATTCCTCGCAGGGAAAAGGTGCCACCACAGAAAGCCCTGCCTGCTCACGGACAACCCAGGCTGCGCCACACACTGCACCTGAAAGCCAAACCTCACAAGCTTTCTGTCCCGGGAAACAGGGCTGCTGTCCCCCCTTTGGTCAGCCCCGCCCTGCCATTGCCGGCCACCCGATCCAAACCCGATCCAAATGAGGATTCCTCGCAGGGAAAAGGTGCCAGCACAGAAAGCCCTGCCTGCCCACAGAGTGCCCAGGCTGTGCCACACACTGCACCTGAAAGCCAAACCTCACAAGCTTTCTGTCCCGGGAAACAGGGCTGCTGTCCCCCCTTTGGTCAGCCCTGCCCCGCCATTTTAGCAGCCCCCCCAAAACCCGATCCAAATGAGGATTCCTCGCAGGGAAAAGGTGCCAGCACAGAAAGCCCTGCCTGCCCACAATGTGCCCAGGCTGCGCCACACACTGCACCTGAAAGCCAAACCTCACAAGCTTTCTGTCCCGGGAAACAGGGCTGCTGTCCCCCCTTCGGTCACCCCGCCCCGCCATTTTAGCAGCCCCCCCAAAACCCGATCAAATGAGGATTCCTCGCAGGGAAAAGGTGCCAGCACAGAAAGCCCTGCCTGCCCACGGACACCCCAGGCTGCGCCACACACTGCACCTGAAAGCCAAACCTCACAAGCTTTCTGTCCCGGGAAACAGGGCTGCTGTCCCCCCTTTGGTCAGCCCCGCCCACAACTGCCGGCCACCCGATCCAAACCCGATCCAAATGAGGATTCCTCGCAGGGAAAAGGTGCCAGCACAGAAAGCCCTGCCTGCTCACGGACACCCAGGCTGCGCCACACACTGCACCTGAAAGCCAAACCTCACAAGCTTTCTGTCCCGGGAAACAGGGCTGCTGTCCCCCCTTTGGTCAGCCCCGCCCCGCCATTTTAGCAGCCCCCCCAAAACCCGATCCAAATGAGGATTCCTCGCAGGGAAAAGGTGCCAGCACAGAAAGCCCTGCCTGCCCACGGACACCCCAGGCTGCGCCACACACTGCACCTGAAAGCCAAACCTCACAAGCTTTCTGTCCCGGGAAACAGGGCTGCTGTCCCCCCTTCGGTCACCCCCGCCCCGCCATTTTAGCAGCCTCCCCAAAACTCGATCCAAATGAGGATTCCTCGCAGGAAAAGGTGCCAGCACAGAAAGCCCTGCCTGCCCACAGAGTGCCCAGGCTGTGCCACACACTGCACCTGAAAGCCAAACCTCACAAGCTTTCTGTCCCGGGAAACAGGGCTGCTGTCCCCCCTTTGGTCAGCCCCGCCCCGGCATTGACGGCCACCCGATCCAAACCCGATCCAAATGAGGATTCCTCGCAGGGAAAAGGTGCCAGCACAGAAAGCCCTGCCTGCCCACAGAGTGCCAGGCTGTGCCACACACTGCACCTGAAAGCCAAACCTCACAAGCTTTCTGTCCGGGAAACAGGGCTGCTGTCCCCCCTTTGGTCAGCCCTGCCCGCCATTTTAGCAGCCCCCCCAAAACCCGATCCAAATGAGGATTCCTCGCAGGGAAAAGGTGCCAGCACAGAAAGCCCTGCCTGCCCACGGACACCCCAGGCTGCGCCACACACTGCACCTGAAAGCCAAACCTCACAAGCTTTCTGTCCTGGGAAACAGGGCTGCTGTCCCCGCTTTGGACACCCCCGCCCCGCCATTTGAGCAGTCCTCCCAAAACCCGATCCAAATGAGGATTCCTCGCAGGGAAAAGGTGCCAGCACAGAAAGCCCTGCCTGCCCACAGAGTGCCCAGGCTGTGCCACACACTGCACCTGAAAGCCAAACCTCACAAGCTTTCTGTCCTGGGAAACAGGGCTGCTGTCCCCGCTTTGGACACCCCCGCCCCGCCATTTTAGCAGCCCCCCCAAAACCCGATCCAAATGAGGATTCCTCGCAGGGAAAAGGTGCCAGCACAGAAAGCCCTGCCTGCCCACGGACACCCCAGGCTGCGCCACACACTGCACCTGAAAGCCAAACCTCACAAGCTTTCTGTCCCGGGAAACAGGGCTGCTGTCCCCCCTTTGGTCAGCCCCGCCCACCACTGCCGGCCACCCGATCCAAACCCGATCCAAATGAGGATTCCTCGCAGGGAAAAGGTGCCAGCACAGAAAGCCCTGCCTGCCCACGGACATCCCAGGCTGCGCCACACACTGCACCTGAAAGCCAAACCTCACAGGCTTTCTGTCCCGGGAAAGAGGGCTGCTGCCCCCCACCTTGGTCAGCCCCGCCCACCACTGCCGGCCACCCGATCCAAACCCGATCCAAATGAGGATTCCTCGCAGGGAAAAGGTGCCAGCACAGAAAGCCCTGCCTGTTCACGGACACCCCAGGCTGCGCCACACACTGCACCTGAAAGCCAAAACTCACAAGCTTTCTGTCCCGGGAAAACAGGGCTGCTGTCCCCCCTTTGGTCAGCCCCGCCCACCACTGCCGGCCACCCGATCCAAACCCGATCCAAATGAGGATTCCTCGCAGGGAAAAGGTGCCAGCACAGAAAGCCCTGCCTGCCCACAGAGGGCCCAGGCTGTGCCACACACTGCACCTGAAAGCCAAACCTCACAAGCTTTCTGTCCCGGGAAACAGGGCTGCTGTCCCCCCTTCGGTCACCCCCGCCCCGCCATTTTAGCAGCCCCCCCAAAACTCGATCCAAATGAGGATTCCTCGCAGGGAAAAGGTGCCAGCACAGAAAGCCCTGCCTGCCCACAGAGTGCCCAGGCTGTGCCACACACTGCACCTGAAAGCCAAACCTCACAAGCTTTCTGTCCCGGGAAACAGGGCTGCTGTCCCCCCTTTGGTCAGCCCCGCCCCGGCATTGACGGCCACCCGATCCAAACCCGATCCAAATGAGGATTCCTCGCAGGGAAAAGGTGCCAGCACAGAAAGCCCTGCCTGCCCACAGAGTGCCCAGGCTGTGCCACACACTGCACCTGAAAGCCAAACCTCACAGGCTTTCTGTCCCGGGAAACAGGGCTGCTGCCCCCCACCTTGGTCAGCCCCGCCCACCACTGCCGGCCACCCGATCCAAACCCGATCCAAAGGAGGATTCCTCGCAGGGAAAAGGTGCCAGCACAGAAAGCCCTGCCTGTTCACGGACACCCCAGGCTGCGCCACACACTGCACCTGAAAGCCAAACCTCACAAGCTTTCTGTCCCGGGAAACAGGGCTGCTGTCCCCCCCCTTGGTCAGCCCCGCCCCGCCATTGCCGGCCACCCGATCCAAACCCGATCCAAATGAGGATTCCTCGCAGGGAAAAGGTGCCACCACAGAAAGCCCTGCCTGCTCACGGACAACCCAGGCTGCGCCACACACTGCACCTGAAAGCCAAACCTCACAAGCTTTCTGTCCCGGGAAACAGGGCTGCTGTCCCCCCTTTGGTCAGCCCCGCCCTGCCATTGCCGGCCACCCGATCCAAACCCGATCCAAATGAGGATTCCTCGCAGGGAAAAGGTGCCAGCACAGAAAGCCCTGCCTGCCCACAGAGTGCCCAGGCTGTGCCACACACTGCACCTGAAAGCCAAACCTCACAAGCTTTCTGTCCTGGGAAACAGGGCTGCTGTCCCCGCTTTGGACACCCCCGCCCCGCCATTTTAGCAGCCCCCCCAAAACCCGATCCAAATGAGGATTCCTTGCAGGGAAAAGGTGCCAGCACAGAAAGCCCTGCCTGCCCACGGACACCCCAGGCTGCGCCACACACTGCACCTGAAAGCCAAACCTCACAAGCTTTCTGTCCCGGGAAACAGGGCTGCTGTCCCCCCTTTGGTCAGCCCCGCTCCGCCATTTTAGCAGCCCCCCCAAAACCCGATCCAAATGAGGATTCCTCGCAGGGAAAAGGTGCCAGCACAGAAAGCCCTGCCTGCCCACAGAGTGCCCAGGCTGTGCCACACACTGCACCTGAAAGCCAAACCTCACAAGCTTTCTGTCCTGGGAAACAGGGCTGCTGTCCCCCCTTTGGTCAGCCCTGCCCGCCATTTTAGCAGCCCCCCCAAAACCCGATCCAAATGAGAATTCCTCACAGGGAAAAGGTGCCAGCACAGAAAGCCCTGCCTGCCCACGGAGTGCCAAGTCTGCGCCACACACTGCACCTGAAAGCCAAACCTCACAAGCTTTCTGTCCCGGGAAACAGGGCTGCTGTCCCCCCCCTTGGTCAGCCCCGCCCCGCCATTTTAGCAGACCCCCCAAAACCCGATCCAAATGAGGATTCCTCGCAGGGAAAAGGTGCCAGCACAGAAAGCCCTGCCTGCCCACGGACACCCCAGGCTGCGCCACACACTGCACCTGAAAGCCAAACCTCACAAGCTTTCTGTCCCGGGAAACAGGGCTGCTGTCCCCCCTTTGATCACCCCCGCCCCGCCATTGCCGGCCACCCAACCCAAACCCGATCCAAATGAGGATTCCTCGCAGGGAAAAGGTGCCAGCACAGAAAGCCCTGCCTGCCCACAGAGTGCCCAGGCTGTGCCACACACTGCACCTGAAAGCCAAACCTCACAAGCTTTCTGTCCCGGGAAACAGGGCTGCTGTCCCCCCTTTGGTCAGCCCTGCCCCGCCATTTTAGCAGCCACCCAAAAACCCGATCCAAATGAGAATTCCTCGCAGGGAAAAGGTGCCAGCACAGAAAGCCCTGCCTGCCCACGGAGTGCCCAGGCTGCGCCACACACTGCACCTGAAAGCCAAACCTCACAAGCTTTCTGTCCCGGGAAACAGGGCTGCTGTCCCCCCTTTGGTCAGCCCCGCCCCGCCATTTTAGCAGCCCCCCCAAAACCCGATCCAAATGAGGATTCCTCGCAGGGAAAAGGTGCCAGCACAGAAAGCCCTGCCTGCCCACGGACACCCCAGGCTGCGCCACACACTGCACCTGAAAGCCAAACCTCACAAGCTTTCTGTCCCGGGAAACAGGGCTGCTGTCCCCCCTTTGGTCAGCCCCGCCCACCACTGCCGGCCACCCGATCCAAACCCGATCCAAATGAGGATTCCTCGCAGGGAAAAGGTGCCACCACAGAAAGCCCTGCCTGCTCACGGACACCCCAGGCTGCGCCACACACTGCACCTGAAAGCCAAACCTCACAAGCTTTCTGTCCCGGGAAACAGGGCTGCTGTCCTCCCTTTGGTCAGCCCCGCCCTGCCATTGCCGGCCACCCGATCCAAACCCGATCCAAATGAGGATTCCTCGCAGGGAAAAGGTGCCAGCACAGAAAGCCCTGCCTGCCCACAGAGTGCCCAGGCTGTGCCACACACTGCACCTGAAAGCCAAACCTCACAAGCTTTCTGTCCCGGGAAACAGGGCTGCTGTCCCCCCTTTGGTCAGCCCCGCCCCGCCATTTTAGCAGACCCCCAAAACCCGATCCAAATGAGGATTCCTCGCAGGAAAAAGGTGCCAGCACAGAAAGCCCTGCCTGCCCACAGAGTGCACAGGCTGTGCCACACACTGCACCTGAAAGCCAAACCTCACAAGCTTTCTGTCCCGGGAAACAGGGCTGCTGTCCCCCCTTTGGTCAGCCCCGCCCACCACTGCCGGCCACCCGATCCAAACCCGATCCAAATGAGGATTCCTCGCAGGGAAAAGGTGCCAGCACAGAAAGCCCTGCCTGCCCACAGAGTGCCCAGGCTGTGCCACACACTGCACCTGAAAGCCAAACCTCACAAGCTTTCTGTCCCGGGAAACAGGGCTGCTGTCCACCCTTTGGGCAGCCCCGCCCCGCCATTGCCGGCCACCCGATCCAAACCCGATCCAAATGAGGATTCCTCGCAGGGAAAAGGTGCCAGCACAGAATGCCCTGCCTGCCCACGGACACCCCAGGCTGCGCCACACACTGCACCTGAAAGCCAAACCTCACAAGCTTTCTGTCCCGGGAAACAGGGCTGCTGTCCCCCCTTTGGTCAGCCCCGCCCACCACTGCCAGCCATCCGATCCAAACCCGATCCAAATGAGGATTCCTCGCAGGGAAAAGGTGCCAGCACAGAAAGCCCTGCCTGCCCACGAAGTGCCCAGGCTGCGCCACACACTGCACCTGAAAGCCAAACCTCACAAGCTTTCTGTCCCGGGAAACAGGGCTGCTGTCCCCCCTTTGGTCAGCCCCGCCCACCACTGCCGGCCACCCGATCCAAACCCGATCCAAATGAGGATTCCTCGCAGGGAAAAGGTGCCAGCACAGAAAGCCCTGCCTGCCCACAGAGGGCCCAGGCTGTGCCACACACTGCACCTGAAAGCCAAACCTCACAAGCTTTCTGTCCCGGGAAACAGGGCTGCTGTCCCCCCTTTGGTCAGCCCCGCCCCGCCATTTGAGCAGCCCCCCCAAAACCCGATCCAAATGAGGATTCCTCGCAGGGAAAAGGTGCCAGCACAAAATGCCCTGCCTGCCCACAGTGTGCCCAGGCTGCGCCACACACTGCACCTGAAAGCCAAACCTCACAAGCTTTCTGTCCCGGGAAACAGGGCTGCTGTCCCCCCTTCGGTCAGCCCCGCCCCGCCATTTTAGCAGCCCCCCCAAAACCCGATCCAAATGAGGATTCCTCGCAGGGAAAAGGTGCCAGCACAGAAAGCCCTGCCTGCCCACGGACACCCCAGGCTGCGCCACACACTGCACCTGAAAGCCAAACCTCACAAGCTTTCTGTCCCGGGAAACAGGGCTGCTGTTCCCCCTTCGGTCACCTCCGCCCCGCCATTTTAGCAGCCCCCCCAAAACTCGATCCAAATGAGGATTCCTCGCAGGGAAAAGGTGCCAGCACAGAAAGCCCTGCCTGCCCACAGAGTGCCCAGGCTGTGCCACACACTGCACCTGAAAGCCAAACCTCACAAGCTTTCTGTCCCGGGAAACAGGGCTGCTGTCCCCCCTTTGGTCAGCCCCGCCCCGGCATTGACGGCCACCCGATCCAAACCCGATCCAAAGGAGGATTCCTCGCAGGGAAAAGGTGCCAGCACAGAAAGCCCTGCCTGCCCACGGACACCCCAGGCTGCGCCACACACTGCACCTGAAAGCCAAACCTCACAAGCTTTCTGTCCTGGGAAACAGGGCTGCTGTCCCCCCCCTTGGTCAGCCCCGGCCCGCCATTGCCGGCCACCCGATCCAAACCGGATCCAAATGAGGATTCCTCGCAGGGAAAAGGTGCCAGCACAGAAAGCCCTGCCTGCCGACGGACACCCCAGGCTGCGCCACACACTGCACCTGAAAGCCAAACCTCACAAGCTTTCTGTCCCGGGAAACAGGGCTGCTGTCCCCCCTTTGGTCAGCCCCGCGCTGCCATTGCCGGCCACCCGATCCAAACCCGATCCAAATGAGGATTCCTCGCAGGGAAAAGGTGCCAGCACAGAAAGCCCTGCCTGCCCACGGACACCCCAGGCTGCGCCACACACTGCACCTGAAAGCCAAACCTCACAGGCTTTCTGTCCCGGGAAACAGGGCTGCTGCCCCCCACCTTGGTCAGCCCCGCCCACCACTGCCGGCCACCCGATCCAAACCCGATCCAAATGAGGATTCCTCGCAGGGAAAAGGTGCCAGCACAGAAAGCCCTGCCTGCCCACGGAGTGCCCAGGCTGCGCCACACACTGCACCTGAAAGCCAAACCTCACAAGCTTTCTGTCCCGGGAAACAGGGTTGCTGTCCCCCCTTTGGTCAGCCCCGCACCGCCATTTTAGCAGCCCCCCCAAAACCCGATCCAAATGAGGATTCCTCGCAGGGAAAAGGTGCCAGCACAGAAAGCCCTGGCTGCCCACAGAGTGCCCAGGCTGTGCCACACACTGCACCTGAAAGCCAAACCTCACAAGCTTTCTGTCCTGGGAAACAGGGCTGCTGTCCCCCCTTTGGTCAGCCCTGCCCCGCCATTTTAGCAGCCCCCCCAAAACCCGATCCAAATGAGAATTCCTCGCAGGGAAAAGGTGCCAGCACAGAAAGCCCTGCCTGCCCACGGAGAGCCAAGTCTGCGCCACACACTGCACCTGAAAGCCAAACCTCACAAGCTTTCTGTCCCGGGAAACAGGGCTGCTGTCCCCCCTTTGGTCAGCCCCGCCCCGCCATTTGAGCAGCCCTCCCAAAACCCGATCCAAATGAGGATTCCTCGCAGGGAAAAGGTGCCAGCACAGAAAGCCCTGCCTGCCCACAGAGTGCCCAGGCTGTGCCACACACTGCACCTGAAAGCCAAACCTCACAAGCTTTCTGTCCCGGGAAACAGGGCTGCTGTCCCCCCTTTGGTCACCCCCGCCCACCACTGCCGGCCATCCGATCCAAACCCGATCCAAATGAGGATTCCTCGCAGGAAAAGGTGCCAGCACAGAAAGCCCTGCCTGCTCACGGACACCCCAGGCTGCGCCACACACTGCACCTGAAAGCCAAACCTCACAAGATTTCTGTCCCGGGAAACAGGGCTGCTGTCCCCCCCCTTGGTCAGCCCCGCCCCGCCATTTTAGCAGCCCCCCCAAAACCCGATCCAAATGAGGATTCCTCGCAGGGAAAAGGTGCCAGCACAGAAAGCCCTGCCTGCCCACGGACACCCCAGGCTGCGCCACACACTGCACCTGAAAGCCAAACCTCACAAGCTTTCTGTCCTGGGAAACAGGGCTGCTGTCCCCCCCCTTGGTCAGCCCCGGCCCGCCATTGCCGGCCACCCGATCCAAACCGGATCCAAAAGAGGATTCCTCGCAGAGAAAAGGTGCCAGCACAGAAAGCCCTGCCTGCCGACGGACACCCCAGGCTGCGCCACACACTGCACCTGAAAGCCAAACCTCACAAGCTTTCTGTCCCGGGAAACAGGGCTGCTGTCCCCCCTTTGGTCAGCCCCGCGCTGCCATTGCCGGCCACCCGATCCAAACCCGATCCAAATGAGGATTCCTCGCAGGGAAAAGGTGCCAGCACAGAAAGCCCTGCCTGCCGACGGACACCCCAGGCTGCGCCACACACTGCACCTGAAAGCCAAACCTCACAAGCTTTCTGTCCCCGGGAAACAGGGCTGCTGTCCCCCCTTCGGTCAGCCCCGCCCCGACATTTTAGCAGGCCCCCCCAAAACCCGATCCAAATGAGGATTCCTCGCAGGGAAAAGGTGCCAGCACAGAAAGCCCTGCCTGCCCACGGACACCCCAGGCTGCGCCACACACTGCACCTGAAAGCCAAACCTCACAAGCTTTCTGTCCCGGGAAACAGGGCTGCTGTCCCCCCTTTGGTCAGCCCCGCCCCGCCATTTTAGCAGCCCCCCCAAAACCCGATCCAAATGAGGATTCCTCGCAGGGAAAAGGTGCCAGCACAGAAAGCCCTGCCTGCCCACAGAGTGCCCAGGCTGTGCCACACACTGCACCTGAAAGCCAAACCTCACAAGCTTTCTGTCCCGGGAAACAGGGCTGCTGTCCCCCCCTTGGTCAGCCCCGCCCCGCCATTTTAGCAGCCCCCCCAAAACCCGATCCAAATGAGGATTCCTCGCAGGGAAAAGGTGCCAGCACAGAAAGCCCTGCCTGCCCACGGACACCCCAGGCTGCGCCACACACTGCACCTGAAAGCCAAACCTCACAAGCTTTCTGTCCCGGGAAACAGGGCTGCTGTCCCCCCCCCTTGGTCAGCCCCGGCCCGCCATTGCCGGCCACCCGATCCAAACCCGATCCAAATGAGGATTCCTCGCAGGGAAAAGGTGCCAGCACAGAAAGCCCTGCCTGCTCACGGACACCCCAGGCTGCGCCCACACACTGCACCCTGAAAGCCAAACCTCACAAGCTTTCTGTCCCGGGAAACAGGGCTGCTGTCCCCCCTTCGGTCACCCCCGCCCCGCCATTTTAGCAGCCCCCCCAAAACTCGATCCAAATGAGGATTCCTCGCAGGGAAAAGGTGCCACCCACAGAAAGCCCTGCCTGCCCACAGAGTGCCCAGGCTGTGCCACACACTGCACCTGAAAGCCAAACCTCACAAGCTTTCTGTCCCGGGAAACAGGGCTGCTGTCCCCCCTTTGGTCAGCCCCGCCCCGGCATTGACGGCCACCCGATCCAAACCGGATCCAAATGAGGATTCCTCGCAGGGAAAAGGTGCCAGCACTGCACAGAAAGCCCTGCCTGCCCACAGAGTGCCCAGGCTGTGCCACACACTGCACCTGAAAGCCAAACCTCACAAGCTTTCTGTCCGGGAACAGGGCTGCTGTCCCCACTTTGGTCAGCCCCGCCCCGCAATTTTAGCAGCCCCCCCAAAACCGATCCAAATGAGGATTCCTCGCAGGGAAAAGGTGCCAGCACAGAAAGCCCTGCCTGCCCACAGAGGGCCCAGGCTGATGCCACACACTGCACCTGAAAGCCAAACCTCACAAGCTTTCTGTCCCGGGAAACAGGGCTGCTGTCCCCCCTTTGGTCAGCCCCGCCCCGCATTGACGGCCACACAATCAAACCCGATCCAAATGAGGATTCCTCCGAGGGAAAAGGTGCCAGCACAGAAAGCCCTGCCTGCCCACAGAGTGCCCAGGCTGTGCCACACACTGCACCTGAAAGCAAACCTCACAAGCTTTCTGTCCCGGGAAACAGGGCTGCTGTCCCCCCTTCGGTCACCCCCGCCCCGCCACTTTAGCAGCCCCCCCAAACTCGATCCACATGAGAATTCCTCGCAGGGACAAGGTGCCAGCACAGAAAGCCCTGCCTGCCCACAGAGTGTCCCAGGCTGCGCCACACACTGCACCTGAAAGCCAAACCATCACAAGCTTTCTGTCCCGGGAAAACAGGGCTGCTGTCCCCCCCTTTGGTCAGCCCCCGCCCCGCATTTTAGCAGCCCCCCCAAAACCCGATCCAAATGAGGATTCCTCGCAGAGAAAAGGTGCCAGCACAGAAAGCCCTGCCTGCCCACGGACACCCCAGGCTGCGCCACACACTGCACCTGAAAGCCAAACCTCACAAGCTTTCTGTCCCGGGAAACAGGGCTGCTGTCCCCCCTTTGGTCACCCCCGCCCACCACTGCCGGCCATCCGATCCAAACCCGATCCAAATGAGGATTCCTCGCAGGGAAAAGGTGCCAGCACAGAAAGCCCTGCCTGCCCACGACACCCCAGGCTGCGCCACACACTGCACCTGAAAGCCAAACCTCACAAGCTTTCTGTCCTGGGAAACAGGGCTGCTGTCCCCCCCCTTTGGTCAGCCCCGGCCCGCCATTGCCGGCCACCCGATCCAAACCGATCCAAATGAGGATTCCTCGCAGGGAAAAGGTCGCAGCACAGAAAGCCCTGCTGCCGAGCGGACACCCCAGGCTGCGCCACACACTGCACCTGAAAGCCAAACCTCACAGCTTTCTGTCCCGGGAAACAGGGCTGCTATCCCCCCTTCGGTCAGCCCCGCCCCGCCATTTTAGCAGCCCCACCAAAACCCGATCCAAATGAGGATTCCTCGCAGGGAAACAGGTGCAGCACAGAAAGCCCTGCCTGCCACGGACACCCCAGGCTGCGCCACAACACTGCACCTGAAAGCCAAACCTCACAAGCTTTCTGTCCGGAAACAGGGCTGCTGTCCCCCCTTTGGTCAGCCCCGCCCACCACTGCGCGCCACCCGATCCAAACCCGATCCAAATGAGGATTCCTCGCAGGGAAAAGGTGCCAGCACAGAAAGCCCTGCTGCCCACAGAGTGCCCAGGCTGTGCCACACAATGCACCTGAAAGCCAAACCTCACAAGCTTTCTGTCCTGGGAAACAGGGCTGCTGTCCCCGCTTTGGACACCCCCGCCCCGCCATTTTAGCAGCCCCCCCAAAACTCGATCCAAATGAGGATTCCTCGCAGGAAAAGGTGCCAGCACAGAAAGGCCCTGCCTGCCCACAGAGTGCCCAGGCTGTGCCACACAATGCACCTGAAAGCCAACCTCACAAGCTTTCTGTCCCGGGAAACAGGGCTGCTGTCCCCCCTTTGGTCAGCCCCGCCCCGCCATTTTAGCAGCCCCCCCCAAAACCGATCCAAATGAGGATTCCTCGCAGGGAAAAGGTGCCAGCACAGAAAGCCCTGCCTGCCCACAGAGTGCCCAGGCTGTGCCACACACTGCACCTGAAAGCCAAACCTCACAAGCTTTCTGTCCCGGGAAACAGGGCTGCTGTCCCCACTTTGGTCAGCCCCGCCCCCGCATTTTAGCAGCCCCCCCAAAACCCGATCCAAATGAGGATTCCTCGCAGGGAAAAGGTGCCAGCACAGAAAGCCCTGCCTGCCCACAGAGTGCCCAGGCTGTGCCACACACTGCACCTGAAAGCCAAACCTCACAAGCTTTCTGTCCCGGGAAACAGGGCTGCTGTCCACCCTTTGATCACCCCCGCCCCGCCATTGCCGGCCACCCAATCAAAACCCGATCCAAATGAGGATTCCTCGCAGGGAAAAGGTGCCAGCACAGAAAGCCCTGCCTGCCCAAAGAGTGCCCAGGCTGTGCCACACACTGCACCTGAAAGCCAAACCTCACAAGCTTTCTGTCCCGGGAAACAGGGCTGCTGTCCCCCCTTTGGTCACCCCCGTCCACCACTGCCGGCCATCCGATCCAAACCCGATCCAAATGAGGATTCCTCGCAGGGAAAGGTGCCAGCACAGAAAGCCCTGCCTGTTCACGGACACCCCAGGCTGCGCCACACACTGCACCTGAAAGCCAAACCTCACAAGCTTTCTGTCCCGGGAAACAGGGCTGCTGTCCCCCCTTCGGTCACCCCGCCCCGCCACTTTAGCAGCCCCCCCAAAACTCGATCCAAATGAGGATTCCTCGCAGGGAAAAGGTGCCAGCACAGAAGCCCTGCCTGCCCACGGACACCCCAGGCTGCGCCACACACTGCACCTGAAAGCCAGAACCTCACAAGCTTTCTGTCCGGGAAACAGGCTGCTGCCCCCCTTTTGGTCAGCCCCGCCCACCACAGCCGGCCACACGATCCAAACCCGATCCAAATGAGGATTCCTCGCAGGGAAAAGGTGCCAGCACAGAAAGCCCTGCCTGCCCACAGTGTGCCCAGGCTGCGTCCACACACTGCACCTGAAAGCCAAACCTCACAAGCTTTCTGTCCCGGGAAACAGGCTGCTGTCCCCCCTTCGGTCACCCCCGCCCCGCCATTTTAGCAGCCCCCCCAAAACTCGATCCAAATGAGAATTCCTCGCAGGGAAAAGGTGCCAGCACAGAAAGCCCTGCCTGCCCACAGTGTGCCCAGGCTGCGCCACACACTGCACCTGAACAGCCAAACCTCACAAGCTTTCTGTCCCGGAAACAGGGCTGCTGCCCCCCCCTTGGTCAGCCCCGCCCACCACTGCCGGCCACCCGATCCAAACCCGATCCAAATGAGGATTCCTCGCAGGGAAAAGGTGCCAGCACAGAAAGCCCTGCCTGCCGACGGACACCCCAGGCTGCGCCACACACTGCACCTGAAAGCCAAACCTCACAAGCTTTCTGTCCCGGGAAAACAGGGCTGCTGTCCCCCTTTGGTCAGCCCCCGCCCGCCATTTTAGCAGCCCCCCCAAAACCCGATCCAAATGAGGATTCCTCGCAGAGAAAAGGTGCCAGCACAGAAAGCCCTGCCTGCCCACGGACACCCCAGGCTGCGCCACACACTGCACCTGAAAGCCAAACCCTCACAAGCTTTCTGTCCCGGGAAACAGGGCTGCTGTCCCCCCTTTGGTCACCCCCGCCCACCACTGCCGGCCATCCGATCCAAACCCGATCCAAATGAGGATTCCTCGCAGGGAAAAGGTGCCAGCACAGAAAGCCCTGCCTGCCCACGGACACCCAGGCTGCGCCACACACTGCACCTGAAAGCCAAACCTCACAAGCTTTCTGTCCTGGGAAACACGGCTGCTGTCCCCCCCCTTGGTCAGCCCCGGCCCGCCATTGCCGGCCACCCGATCCAAACCCGATCCAAATGAGGATTCCTCGCAGGGAAAAGGTGCCAGCACAGAAAGCCCTGCCTGCTCCGACGGACACCCCAGGCTGCGCCACACACTGCACCTGAAAGCCAAACCCTCACAAGCTTTCTGTCCCGGGAAACAGGGCTGCTGTCCCCTCCTTCGGTCAGCCCCGCCCCGCCATTTTAGCAGCCCCCCCAAAACCCGATCCAAATGAGGATTCCTCGCAGGGAAAAGGTGCCAGCACAGAAAGCCCTGCCTGCCCACGGACACCCCAGGCTGCGCCACACACTGCACCTGAAAGCCAACCCTCACAAGCTTTCTGTCCCGGGAAACAGGGCTGCTGTCCCCCCTTTGGTCAGCCCCGCCCACCACTGCCCGCCACCCGATCCAAACCCGATCCAAATGAGGATTCTCGCAGGGAAAAGGTGCCAGCACAGAAAGCCCTGCCTGCCCACAGAGTGCCCAGGCTGTGCCACACAATGCACCTGAAAGCCAAACCTCACAAGCTTTCTGTCCTGGGAAACAGGGCTGCTGTCCCCCGCTTTGGACACCCCCCCGCCCGCCCTTTTAGCAGCCCCCCCAAAACTCGACTCCAAATGAGGATTCCTCGCAGGGAAAAGGTGCCAGCACAGAAAGCCCTGCCTGCCCACAGAGTGCCCAGGCTGTGCCACACAATGCACCTGAAAGCCAAACCTCACAAGCTTTCTGTCCCGGAAACAGGGCTGCTGTCCCCCCTTTGGTCAGCCCCGCCCCGCCATTTTAGCAGCCCCCCCAAAACCCGATCCAAATGAGGATTCCTCGCAGGGAAAAGGTGCCAGCACAGAAAGCCCTGCCTGCCACAGAGTGGCCCAGGCTGTGCCACACACTGCACCTGAAAGCCAAACCTCACAAGCTTTCTGTCCGGGAAACAGGGCTGCTGTCCCCACTTTGTCAGCCCCCGCCCCGCCATTTTAGCAGCCCCCCCAAAACCCGATCCAAATGAGGATTCCTCGCAGGGAAAAGGTGCAGCACAGAAAGCCCTGCCTGCCCACAGAGTGCCCAGGCTGTGCCACACACTGCACCTGAAAGCCAAACCGCACAAGCTTTCTCTCCCGGGGAAACAGGGCTGCTGTCCACCCTTTGATCACCCCCGCCCCGCCATTGCCGGCCACCCAATCAAAACCCGATCCAAATGAGGATTCCTCGCAGGGAAAAGGTGCCAGCACAGAAAGCCCTGCCTGCCAAAGAGTGCCCAGGCTGTGCCACACACTGCACCTGAAAGCCAAACCTCACAAGCTTTCTGTCCCGGGAAACAGGGCTGCTGTCCCCCCCTTTGGTCACCCCCGTCCACCACTGCCGGCCATCCGATCCAAACCCGATCCAAATGAGGATATCCTCGCAGGGAAAAGGTGCCAGCACAGAAAGCCCTGCCTGTTCACGGACACCCCAGGCTGCGCCACACACTGCACCTGAAAGCCAAACCTCACAAGCTTTCTGTCCCGGGAAACAGGGCTGCTGTCCCCCCTTCGGTCACCCCCGCCCCGCCACTTTTAGCAGCCCCCCCAAAACTCGATCCAAATGAGGATTCCTCGCAGGGAAAAGGTGCCAGCACAGGAAGCCCTGCCTGCCCACGGACACCCAGCTGCGCCACACACTGCACCTGAAAGCCAAACCTCACAAGCTTTCTGTCCCGGGAAACAGGGCGCTGCTGCCCCACTTTTGGTCAGCCCCGCCCACCACACGCCGGCCACACGATCCAAACCCGATCCAAATGAGGATTCCTCGCAGGAAAAGGTGCCAGCACAGAAAGCCCTGCCTGCCCACAGTGTGCCCAGGCTGTGCCACACACTGCACCTGAAAGCCAAACCTCACAAGCTTTCTGTCCCGGGAAACAGGGCTGCTGTCCCCCCTTCGGTCACCCCCGCCCCGCCATTTTAGCAGCCCCCCCCAAAACTCGATCCAAATGAGAATTCCTCGCAGGGAAAAGGTGCCAGCACAGAAAGCCCTGCCTGCCCACAGTGTGCCCAGGCTGCGCCACACACTGCACCTGAAAGCCAAACCTCACAAGCTTTCTGTCCCGGGAAACAGGGCTGCTGTCCCCCCTTTTGGTCAGCCCCGCCCACCACTGCCGGCCATCCGATCCAAACCCGATCCAAATGAGGATTCCTCGCAGGGAAAAGGTGCCAGCACAGAAAGCCCGCCTGTTCACGGACACCCCAGGCTGCGCCACACACTGCACCTGAAAGCCAAACCTCACAAGCTTTCTGTCCCGGGAAACAGGGCTGCTGTCCCCCCTTTGGTCAGCCCTCGCCCCGCCATTTTAGCAGCCCCCCCAAAAACCCGATCCAAATGAGGATTCCTCGCAGGGAAAGGTGCCAGCACAGAAAGCCCTGCCTGCCCACGGACACCCCAGGCTGCGCCACACACTGCACCTGAAAGCCAAACCTCACAAGCTTTCTGTCCCGGGAAACAGGGCTGCTGTCCCCCCTTTGGTCAGCCCCGCCCCGCCATTTGAGCAGCCCTCCCAAAACCCGATCCAAATGAGGATTCCTCGATGGGAAAAGGTGCCAGCACAGAAAGCCCTGCCTGCCCACAGAGTCCCCAGGCTGTGCCACACACTGCACCTGAAAGCCAAACCTCACAAGCTTTCTGTCCCGGGAAACAGGGCTGCTGTCCCCCCTTCGGTCAGCCCCGCCCCGCCATTTTAGCAGCCCCCCCAAAACCCGATCCAAATGAGGATTCCTCGCAGGGAAAAGGTGCCAGCACAGAAAGCCCTGCCTGCCCACGGACACCCCAGGCTGCGCCACACACTGCACCTGAAAGCCAAACCTCACAAGCTTTCTGTCCCGGGAAACAGGGCTGCTGCCCCCCGCTTGGTCAGCCCCGCCCACCACAGCCGGCCACACGATCCAAACCCGATCCAAATGAGGATTCCTCGCAGGGAAAAGGTGCCAGCACAGAAAGCCCTGCCTGTTCACGGACACCCCAGGCTGCGCCACACACTGCACCTGAAAGCCAAACCTCACAAGCTTTCTGTCCCGGGAAACAGGGCTACTGTCCCCCCTTCGGTCACCCCCGCCCCGCCATTTTAGCAGCCCCCCCAAAACTCGATCCAAATGAGAATTCCTCGCAGGGAAAAGGTGCCAGCACAGAAAGCCCTGCCTGCCCACAGTGTGCCCAGGCTGCGCCACACACTGCACCTGAAAGCCAAACCTCACAAGCTTTCTGTCCCGGGAAACAGGGCTACTGTCCCCACTTCGGTCACCCCCGCCCCGCCATTTTAGCAGCCCCCCCAAAACTCGATCCAAATGAGAATTCCTCGCAGGGAAAAGGTGCCAGCACAGAAAGCCCTGCCTGCCCACAGTGTGCCCAGGCTGCGCCACACACTGCACCTGAAAGCCAAACCTCACAAGCTTTCTGTCCCGGGAAACAGGGCTGCTGTCCCCCCTTTGGTCAGCCCCGCCCCGCCATTTGAGCAGCCCCCCCAAAACCCGATCCAAATGAGGATTCCTCGCAGGGAAAAGGTGCCAGCACAGAAAGCCCTGCCTGCCCACAGAGTCCCCAGGCTGTGCCACACACTGCACCTGAAAGCCAAACCTCACAAGCTTTCTGCCCCGGGAAACAGGGCTGCTGTCCCCCCTTTGGTCACCGCCACCCACCACTGCCGACCATCCGATCCAAACCCGATCCAAATGAGGATTCCTCGCAGGGAAAAGGTGCCAGCACAGAAAGCCCTGACTGTTCACGGACACCCCAGGCTGCGCCACACACTGCACCTGAAAGCCAAACCTCACAAGCTTTCTGTCCCGGGAAACAGGGCTGCTGTCCCCCCTTTGGTCAGCCCCGCCCCGCCATTTTAGCAGCCCCCCCAAAACCCGATCCAAATGAGGATTCCTCGCAGGGAAAAGGTGCCAGCACAGAAAGCCCTGCCTGTTCACGGACACCCCAGGCTGCGCCACACACTGCACCTGAAAGCCAAACCTCACAAGCTTTCTGTCCCGGGAAACAGGGCTGCTGTCCCCCCTTTGGTCAGCCCCGCCACCACTGCCGGCCACCAGATCCAAACCCGATCCAAATGAGGATTCCTCGCAGGGAAAAGGTGCCAGCACAGAAAGCCCTGCCTGCCCACAGAGGGCCCAGGCTGTGCCACACACTGCACCTGATAGCCAAACCTCACAGGCTTTCTGTCCCGGGAAACAGGGCTGCTGTCCCCCACCTTGGTCAGCCCCGCCCACCACTGCCGGCCACCCGATCCAAACGAGGATTCCTCGCAGGGAAAAGGTGCCAGCACAGAAAGCCCTGCCTGCCCACGGACACCCCAGGCTGCGCCACACACTGCACCTGAAAGCCAAACCTCATAAGCTTTCTGTCCCGGGAAACAGGGCTGCTGTCCCCCCTTTGGTCAGCCCCGCCCCGCCATTTTAGAAGCCCCCCCCAAAACCCGATCCAAATGAGGATTCCTCGCAGGGAAAAGGTGCCAGCACAGAAAGCCCTGCCTGCCCACGGACACCCCAGGCTGCGCCACACACTGCACCTGAAAGCCAAACCTCACAAGCTTTCTGTCCCGGGAAACAGGGCTGCTGTCACCCACCTTGGTCAGCCCCGCCCACCACTGCCGGCCACCCGATCCAAACCCGATCCAAATGAGGATTCCTCGCAGGGAAAAGGTGCCAGCACAGAAAGCCCTGCCTGCCCACAGTATGCCCAGGCTGCGCCACACACTGCACCTGAAAGCCAAACCTCACAAGCTTTCTGTCCCGGGAAACAGGGCTACTGTCCCCCCTTCGGTCACCCCCGCCCCGCCATTTTAGCAGCCCCCCCAAAACTCGATCCAAATGAGAATTCCTCGCAGGGAAAAGGTGCCAGCACAGAAAGCCCTGCCTGCCCACAGTGTGCCCAGGCTGCGCCACACACTGCACCTGAAAGCCAAACCTCACAAGCTTTCTGTCCCGGGAAACAGGGCTGCTGTCCCCCCTTTGGTCAGCCCCGCCCCGCCATTTGAGCAGCCCCCCCAAAACCCGATCCAAATGAGGATTCCTCGCAGGGAAAAGGTGCCAGCACAGAAAGCCCTGCCTGCCCACAGAGTGCCCAGGCTGTGCCACACACTGCACCTGAAAGCCAAACCTCACAGGCTTTCTGTCCCGGGAAACAGGGCTGCTGTCCCCCCTTTGGTCAGCCCCGCCCACCACTGCCGGCCACCCGATCAAAACCCGATCCAAAGGAGGATTCCTCGCAGGGAAAAGGTGCCAGCACAGAAAGTCCTGCCAGCCCACAGAGTGCCCAGGCTGTGCCACACACTGCACCTGAAAGCCAAACCTCACAAGCTTTCTGTCCCGGGAAACAGGGCTGCTGTCCCCCCTTTGGTCAGCCCCGCTCCACCATTGCCGGCCACCCGATCCAAACCGGATCCAAATGAGGATTCCTCGCAGGGAAAAGGTGCCAGCACAGAAAGCCCTGCCTGCCCACAGAGTGCCCAGGCTGTGCCACACACTGCACCTGAAAAACAAACCTCACAAGCTTTCTGCCCCGGGAAACAGGGCTGCTGTCCCCCCTTTGGTCACCGCCGCCCACCACTGCCGGCCATCCGATCCAAACCCGATCCAAATGAGGATTCCTCGCAGGGAAAAGATGCCACCAGAGAAAGCCCTGCCTGCTCACGGACACCCCAGGCTGCGCCACACACTGCACCTGAAAGCCAAACCTCACAAGCTTTCTGTCCCGGGAAACAGGGCTGCTGTCCCCCCTTTGGTCAGCCCCGCCCTGCCATTGCCGGCCACCCGATCCAAACGAGGATTCCTCGCAGGGAAAAGGTGCCAGCACAGAAAGCCCTGCCTGCCCACGGACACCCCAGGCTGCGCCACACACTGCACCTGAAAGCCAAACCTCATAAGCTTTCTGTCCCGGGAAACAGGGCTGCTGTCCCCCCTTTGGTCAGCCCCGCCCCGCCATTTTAGCAGCCCCCCCAAAACCCGATCCAAATGAGGATTCCTCGCAGGGAAGAGGTGCCAGCACAGAAAGCCCTGCCTGCCCACGGACACCCCAGGCTGCGCCACACACTCCACCTGAAAGCCAAACCTCACAAGCTTTCTGCCCCGGAAAACAGGGCTGCTGTCCCCCACCTTGGTCAGCCCCGCCCACCACTGCCGGCCACCCGATCCAAACCCGATCCAAATGAGGATTCCTCGCAGGGAAAAGGTGCCAGCACAGAAAGCCCTGCCTGCCCACAGTGTGCCCAGGCTGCGCCACACACTGCACCTGAAAGCCAAACCTCACAAGCTTTCTGTCCCGGGAAACAGGGCTGCTGTCCCCCCTTCGGTCACCCCGCCCCGCCATTTTAGCAGCCCCCCCCAAACCCGATCCAAATGAGGATTCCTCGCAGAGAAAAGGTGCCAGCACAGAAAGCCCTGCCTGCCCACGGACTCCCCAGGCTGCGCTACACACTGCATCTGAAAGCCAAACCTCACAAGCTTTCTGTCCCGGGAAACAGGGCTGCTGTCCCCACTTTGGTCAGCCCCGCCCCGCCATTTGAGCAGCCCTCCCAAAACCCGATTCAAATGAGGATTCCTCGCAGGGAAAAGGTGCCAGCACAGAAAGCCCTGCCTGCCCACAGAGTGCCCAGGCTGTGCCACACACTGCACCTGAAAGCCAAACCTCACAAGCTTTCTGTCCCGGGAAACAGGGCTGCTGTCCCCCCCCTTGGTCAGCCCCGCCCCGCCATTTTAGCAGCCCCCCCAAAACCCGATCCAAATGAGGATTCCTCGCAGGGAAAAGGTGCCAGCACAGAAAGCCCTGCGTGCCCACGGACACCCCAGGCTGCGCCACACACTGCACCTGAAAGCCAAACCTCACAAGCTTTCTGTCCCGGGAAACAGGGCTGCTGTCCCCCCCCTTGGTCAGCCCCGGCCCGCCATTGCCGGCAACCCGAACCAAACCCGATCCAAATGAGGATTCCTCGCAGGGAAAAGGTGCCACCACAGAAAGCCCTGCCTGCTCACGGACACCCCAGGCTGCGCCACACACTGCACCTGAAAGCCAAACCTCACAAGCTTTCTGTCCCGGGAAACAGGGCTGCTGTCCCCCCTTTGGTCAGCCCCGCCCCGCCATTTGAGCAGCCCTCCCAAAACCCAATCCAAATGAGGATTCCTCGCAGGGAAAAGGTGCCAGCACAGAAAGCCCTGCCTGCCCACAGAGTCACCAGGCTGTGCCACACACTGCACCTGAAAGCCAAACCTCACAGGCTTTCTGTCCCGGGAAACAGGGCTGCTGTCCCCCACCTTGGTCAGCCCCGCCCACCACTGCCGGCCACCCGATCCAAACCCGATCCAAAGGAGGATTCCTCGCAGGGAAAAGGTGCCAGCACAGAAAGCCCTGCCTGCCCACAGTGTGCCCAGGCTGCGCCACACACTGCACCTGAAAGCCAAACCTCACAAGCTTTCTGTCCCGGGAAACAGGGCTGCTGTCCCCCCTTTGGTCAGCCCCGCCCCGCCATTGCCGGCCACCCGATCCAAACCGGATCCAAATGAGGATTCCTCGCAGGGAAAAGGTGCCAGCACAGAAAGCCCTGCCTGCCAACGGACACCCCAGGCTGCGCCACACACTGCACCTGAAAGCCAAACCTCACAAGCTTTCTGTCCCGGGAAACAGGGCTGCTGTCCCCCCCCTTGGTCAGCCCCGGCCCGCCATTGCCGGCCACCCGATCCAAACCCGATACAAATGAGGATTCCTCGCAGGGAAAAGGTGCCACCACAGAAAGCCCTGCCTGCCCACAGTGTGCCCAGGCTGCGCCACACACTGCACCTGAAAGCCAAACCTCACAAGCTTTCTGTCCCGGGAAACAGGGCTGCTGTCCACCCTTTGGTCAGCCCCGCCCCGCCATTTTAGCAGCCCCCCCAAAACCCGATCCAAATGAGGATTCCTCGCAGAGAAAAGGTGCCAGCACAGAAAGCCCTGCCTGCCCACGGACACCCCAGGCTGCGCCACACACTGCATCTGAAAGCCAAACCTCACAAGCTTTCTGTCCCGGGAAACAGGGCTGCTGTCCCCCCTTTGGTCAGCCCCGCCCCGCCATTTTAGCAGCCCTCCCAAAACCCGATCCAAATGAGGAGTCCTCGCAGGGAAAAGGTGCCAGCACAGAAAGCCCTGCCTGCCCACAGAGGGCCCAGGCTGCGCCACACACTGCACCTGAAAGCCAAACCTCACAAGCTTTCTGTCCCGGGAAACAGGGCTGCTGTCCCCCCTTTGGTCACTCCCGCCCACCACTGCCGGCCATCCGATCCAAACCCGATCCAAATGAGGATTCCTCGCAGGGAAAAGGTGCCAGCACAGAAAGCCCTGCCTGCCCACGGACACCCCAGGCTGCGCCACACACTGCACCTGAAAGCCAAACCTCACAAGCTTTCTGTCCCGGGAAACAGGGCTGCTGTCCCCCCTTTGGTCAGCCCCGCCCCGCCATTTGAGCAGCCCTCCAAAACCCGATCCAAATGAGGATTCCTCGATGGGAAAAGGTGCCAGCACAGAAAGCCCTGCCTGCCCACAGAGTCCCCAGGCTGCGCCACACACTGCACCTGAAAGCCAAACCTCACAAGCTTTCTGTCCCGGGAAACAGGGCTGCTGTCCCCCCTCGGTCACCCCCGCCCCGCCATTTTAGCAGCCTCCCCAAAACTCGATCCAAATGAGGATTCCTCGCAGGGAAAAGGTGCCAGCACAGAAAGCCCTGCTTGCCCACGGAGTGCCAAGTCTGCGCCACACACTGCACCTGAAAGCCAAACCTCACAAGCTTTCTGTCCCGGGAAACAGGGCTGCTGTCCCCCCTTTGGTCAGCCCCGCCCCGCCATTGACGGCCACCCAATCCAAACCCGATCCAAATGAGGATTCCTCGCAGGGAAAAGGTGCCAGCACAGAAAGCCCTGCCTGCCCACAGTGTGCCCAGGCTGCGCCACACACTGCACCTGAAAGCCAAACCTCACAAGCTTTCTGTCCCGGGAAACAGGGCTGCTGTCCCCCCTTTGGTCAGCCCCGCCCACCACTGCCGGCCACCCGATCCAAACCCGATCCAAATGAGGATTCCTCGCAGGGAAAAGGTGCCAGCACAGAAAGCCCTGCCTGCCCACGGAGTGCCAAGTCTGCGCCACACACTGCACCTGAAAGCCAAACCTCACAAGCTTTCTGTCCCGGGAAACAGGGCTGCTGTCCCCCCTTTGGTCAGCCCCGCCCCGCCATTGCCGGCCACCCGATCCAAACCCGATCCAAATGAGGATTCCTCGCAGGGAAAAGGTGCCAGCACAGGAAGCCCTGCCTGCCCACGGAGTGCCAAGTCTGCGCCACACACTGCACCTGAAAGCCAAACCTCACAAGCTTTCTGTCCCGGGAAACAGGGCTGCTGTCCCCCCTTTGGTCAGCCCCGCCCCGCCATTTGAGCAGCCCCCCAAAACCCGATCCAAATGAGGATTCCTCGCAGGGAAAAGGTGCCAGCACAGAAAGCCCTGCCTGCCCACAGAGTCCCCAGGCTGTGCCACACACTGCACCTGAAAGCCAAAACTCACAAGCTTTCTGTCCCGGGAAACAGGGCTGCTGTCCCCCCCCTTGGTCAGCCCCGCCCCGCCATTGCCGGCCACCCGATCCAAACCCGATCCAAATGAGGATTCCTCGCAGGGAAAAGGTGCCAGCACAGAAAGCCCTGCCTGCCCACGGACACCCCAGGCTGCGCCACACACTGCACCTGAAAGCCAAACCTCACAAGCTTTCTGTCCCGGGAAACAGGGCTGCTGTCCCCCCTTTGGTCAGCCCCGCCCACCACTGCCGGCCACCCGATCCAAACCCGATCCAAATGAGGATTCCTCGCAGGGAAAAGGTGCCAGCACAGAAAGCCCTGCTTGCCCACGGAGTGCCAAGTCTGCGCCACACACTGCACCTGAAAGCCAAACCTCACAAGCTTTCTGTCCCGGGAAACAGGGCTGCTGTCCCCCCTTTGGTCAGCCCCGCCCCGCCATATGACGGCCACCCGATCCAAACCCGATCCAAAAGAGGATTCCTCGCAGGGAAAAGGTGCCAGCACAGAAAGCCCTGCCTGTTCACGGACACCCCAGGCTGCACCACACACTGCACCTGAAAGCCAAAACTCACAAGCTTTCTGTCCCGGGAAACAGGGCTGCTGTCCCCCCCCTTGGTCAGCCCCGCCCCGCCATTGGCGGCCACCCAATCCAAACCCGATCCAAATGAGGATTCCTCGCAGGGAAAAGGTGCCACCACAGAAAGCCCTGCCTGCTCACGGACAACCCAGGCTGCGCCACACACTGCACCTGAAAGCCAAACCTCACAAGCTTTCTGTCCCGGGAAACAGGGCTGCTGTCCCCCCTTTGGTCAGCCCCGCCCTGCCATTGCCGGCCACCCGATCCAAACCCGATCCAAATGAGGATTCCTCGCAGGGAAAAGGTGCCAGCACAGAAAGCCCTGCCTGCCCACAGAGTGCCCAGGCTGTGCCACACACTGCACCTGAAAGCCAAACCTCACAAGCTTTCTGTCCCGGGAAACAGGGCTGCTGTCCCCCCTTTGGTCAGCCCTGCCCCGCCATTTTAGCAGCCCCCCCAAAACCCGATCCAAATGAGGATTCCTCGCAGGGAAAAGGTGCCAGCACAGAAAGCCCTGCCTGCCCACAATGTGCCCAGGCTGCGCCACACACTGCACCTGAAAGCCAAACCTCACAAGCTTTCTGTCCCGGGAAACAGGGCTGCTGTCCCCCCTTCGGTCACCCCCGCACCGCCATTTTAGCAGCCCCCCCAAAACCCGATCCAAATGAGGATTCCTCGCAGGGAAAAGGTGTCAGCACAGAAAGCCCTGCCTGCCCACGGACACCCCAGGCTGCGCCACACACTGCACCTGAAAGCCAAACCTCACAAGCTTTCTGTCCCGGGAAACAGGGCTGCTGTCCCCCCCCCTTGGTCAGCCCCGCCCCGCCATTGCCGGCCACCCGACCCTAACCCGATCCAAATGAGGATTCCTCGCAGGGAAAAGGTGCCAGCACAGAAAGCCCTGCCTGCCCACGGAGTGCCAAGTCTGCGCCACACACTGCACCTGAAAGCCAAACCTCACAAGCTTTCTGTCCCGGGAAACAGGGCTGCTGTCCCCCCTTTGGTCAGCCCCGCCCACCACTGCCGGCCACCCGATCCAAACCCGATCCAAATGAGGATTCCTCGCAGGGAAAAGGTGCCAGCACAGAAAGCCCTGCCTGCCCACAGAGGGCCCAGGCTGTGCCACACACTGCACCTGAAAGCCAAACCTCACAAGCTTTCTGTCCCGGGAAACAGGGCTGCTGTCCCCTCTTTGGTCAGCCCCGCCCCGCCATTTGAGCAGCCCCCCCAAAACCCGATCCAAATGAGGATTCCTCGCAGGGAAAAGGTGCCAGCACAAAATGCCCTGCCTGCCCACAGTGTGCCCAGGCTGCGCCACACACTGCACCTGAAAGCCAAACCTCACAAGCTTTCTGTCCCGGGAAACAGGGCTGCTGTCCCCCCTTTGGTCAGCCCCGCCCCGCCATTTTAGCAGCCCCCCCAAAACCCGATCCAAATGAGGATTCCTCGCAGGGAAAAGGTGCCAGCACAGAAAGCCCTGCCTGCCCACGGACACCCCAGGCTGCGCCACACACTGCACCTGAAAGCCAAACCTCACAAGCTTTCTGTCCCGGGAAACAGGGCTGCTGTCCCCCCTTTGGTCAGCCCCGCCCACAACTGCCGGCCACCCGATCCAAACCCGATCCAAATGAGGATTCCTCGCAGGGAAAAGGTGCCAGCACAGAAAGCCCTGCCTGCTCACGGACACCCCAGGCTGCGCCACACACTGCACCTGAAAGCCAAACCTCACAAGCTTTCTGTCCCGGGAAACAGGGCTGCTGTCCCCCCCCTTGGTCAGCCCCGCCCCGCCATTGCCGGCCACCCGACCCTAACCCGATCCAAATGAGGATTCCTCGCAGGGAAAAGGTGCCAGCACAGAAAGCCCTGCCTGCCCACGGACACCCCAGGCTGCGCCACACACTGCACCTGAAAACCAAACCTCACAAGCTTTCTGTCCCGGGAAACAGGGCTGCTGTCCCCCCTTTGATCACCCCCGCCCCGCCATTGCCGGCCACCCAATCCAAACCCGATCCAAATGAGGATTCCTCGCAGGGAAAAGGTGCCAGCACAGAAAGCCCTGCCTGCCCACGGAGTGCCCAGGCTGCGCCACACACTGCACCTGAAAGCCAAACCTCACAAGCTTTCTGTCCCGGGAAACAGGGCTGCTGTCCCCCCTTTGGTCAGCCCCGCCCACCACTGCCGGCCACCCGATCCAAACCCGATCCAAATGAGGATTCCTCGCAGGGAAAAGGTGCCAGCACAGAAAGCCCTGCCTGCCCAAAGAGGGCCCAGGCTGTGCCACACACTGCACCTGAAAGCCAAACCTCACAAGCTTTCTGTCCCGGGAAACAGGGCTGCTGTCCCCCCTTTGGTCAGCCCCGCCCCGCCATTTGAGCAGCCCCCCCAAAACCCGATCCAAATGAGGATTCCTCGCAGGGAAAAGGTGCCAGCACAAAATGCCCTGCCTGCCCACAGTGTGCCCAGGCTGCGCCACACACTGCACCTGAAAGCCAAACCTCACAAGCTTTCTGTCCCGGGAAACAGGGCTGCTGTCCCCCCTTTGGTCAGCCCCGCCCCGCCATTTTAGCAGCCCCCCCAAAACCCGATCCAAATGAGGATTCCTCGCAGGGAAAAGGTGCCAGCACAGAAAGCCCTGCCTGCCCACGGACACCCCAGGCTGCGCCACACACTGCACCTGAAAGCCAAACCTCACAAGCTTTCTGTCCCGGGAAACAGGGCTGCTGTCCCCCCTTTGGTCAGCCCCGCCCACCACTGCCGGCCACCCGATCCAAACCCGATCCAAATGAGGATTCCTCGCAGGGAAAAGGTGCCAGCACAGAAAGCCCTGCCTGCCCACGGACATCCCAGGCTGCGCCACACACTGCACCTGAAAGCCAAACCTCACAAGCTTTCTGTCCCGGGAAACAGGGCTGCTGTCCCCCCTTTGGTCAGCCCCGCCCCGCCATTGCCGGCCACCCGACCCTAACCCGATCCAAATGAGGATTCCTCGCAGGGAAAAGGTGCCAGCACAGAAAGCCCTGCCTGCCCACGGACACCCCAAGCTGTGCCACACACTGCACCTGAAAGCCAAACCTCACAGGCTTTCTGTCCCGGGAAACAGAGCTGCTGCCCCCCACCTTGGTCAGCCCCGCCCACCACTGCCGGCCACCCGATCCAAACCCGATCCAAATGAGGATTCCTCGCAGGGAAAAGGTGCCAGCACAAAAAGCCCTGCCTGTTCACGGACACCCCAGGCTGCGCCACACACTGCACCTGAAAGCCAAACCTCACAAGCTTTCTGTCCCGGGAAACAGGGCTGCTGTCCCCCCTTTGGTCAGCCCCGCCCCGCCATTTTAGCAGCCCCCCCAAAACCCGATCCAAATGAGGATTCCTCGCAGGGAAAAGGTGCCAGCACAGAAAGCCCTGCCTGTTCACGGACACCCCAGGCTGCACCACACACTGCACCTGAAAGCCAAAACTCACAAGCTTTCTGTCCCGGGAAACAGGGCTGCTGTCCCCCCCCTTGGTCAGCCCCGACCCGCCATTGGCGGCCACCCAATCCAAACCCGATCCAAATGAGGATTCCTCGCAGGGAAAAGGTGCCACCACAGAAAGCCCTGCCTGCTCACGGACAACCCAGGCTGCGCCACACACTGCACCTGAAAGCCAAACCTCACAAGCTTTCTGTCCCGGGAAACAGGGCTGCTGTCCCCCCTTTGGTCAGCCCCGCCCTGCCATTGCCGGCCACCCGATCCAAACCCGATCCAAATGAGGATTCCTCGCAGGGAAAAGGTGCCAGCACAGAAAGCCCTGCCTGCCCACAGAGTGCCCAGGCTGTGCCACACACTGCACCTGAAAGCCAAACCTCACAAGCTTTCTGTCCCGGGAAACAGGGCTGCTGTCCCCCCTTTGGTCAGCCCTGCCCCGCCATTTTAGCAGCCCCCCCAAAACCCGATCCAAATGAGGATTCCTCGCAGGGAAAAGGTGCCAGCACAGAAAGCCCTGCCTGCCCACAATGTGCCCAGGCTGCGCCACACACTGCACCTGAAAGCCAAACCTCACAAGCTTTCTGTCCCGGGAAACAGGGCTGCTGTCCCCCCTTCGGTCACCCCCGCCCCGCCATTTTAGCAGCCCCCCCAAAACCCGATCCAAATGAGGATTCCTCGCAGGGAAAAGGTGCCAGCACAGAAAGCCCTGCCTGCCCACGGACACCCCAGGCTGCGCCACACACTGCACCTGAAAGCCAAACCTCACAAGCTTTCTGTCCCGGGAAACAGGGCTGCTGTCCCCCCTTTGGTCAGCCCCGCCCACCACTGCCGGCCACCCGATCCAAACCCGATCCAAATGAGGATTCCTCGCAGGGAAAAGGTGCCACCACAGAAAGCCCTGCCTGCCCACAGAGTACCCAGGCTGTGCCACACACTGCACCTGAAAGCCAAACCTCACAAGCTTTCTGTCCCGGGAAACAGGGCTGCTGTCCCCCCTTTGGTCAGACCCGCCCCGGCATTGACGGCCACCCGATCCAAACCCGATCCAAATGAGGATTCCTCGCAGGGAAAAGGTGCCAGCACAGAAAGCCCTGCCTGCCCACAGAGTGCCCAGGCTGTGCCACACACTGCACCTGAAAGCCAAACCTCACAAGCTTTCTGTCCCGGGAAACAGGGCTGCTGTCCCCCCTTTGGTCAGCCCCGCCCCGCCATTGTGGGCCACCCGATCCAAACCCGATCCAAATGAGAATTCCTCGCAGGGAAAAGGTGCCAGCACAGAAAGCCCTGCCTGCCCACGGACACCCCAGGCTGCGCCACACACTGCACCTGAAAGCCAAACCTCACAAGCTTTCTGTCCCGGGAAACAGGGCTGCTGTCCCCCCTTTGGTCAGCCCCGCCCACCACTGCCGGCCACCCGATCCAAACCCGATCCAAATGAGGATTCCTCGCAGGGAAAAGGTGCCAGCACAGAAAGCCCTGCCTGCCCACGGACACCCCAGGCTGCGCCACACACTGCACCTGAAAGCCAAACCTCACAAGCTTTCTGTCCCGGGAAACAGGGCTGCTGTCCCCCCTTTGGTCAGCCCCGCCCCGGCATTGACGGCCACCCGATCCAAACCCGATCCAAATGAGGATTCCTCGCAGGGAAAAGGTGCCAGCACAGAAAGCCCTGCCTGCCCACAGAGTACCCAGGCTGTGCCACACACTGCACCTGAAAGCCAAACCTCACAAGCTTTCTGTCCCGGGAAACAGGGCTGCTGTCCCCCCTTTAGTCAGCCCTGCCCCGCCATTTTAGCAGCCCCCCCAAAACCCGATCCAAATGAGAATTCCTCGCAGGGAAAAGGTGCCAGCACAGAAAGCCCTGCCTGCCCACGGAGTGCCAAGTCTGCGCCACACACTGCACCTGAAAGCCAAACCTCACAAGCTTTCTGTCCCGGGAAACAGGGCTGCTGCCCCCCGCTTGGTCAGCCCCGCCCACCACTGCCGGCCACCCGATCCAAACCCGATCCAAATGAGGATTCCTCGCAGGGAAAAGGTGCCAGCACAGAAAGCCCTGCCTGCCCACAGTGTGCCCAGGCTGCGCCACACACTGCACCTGAAAGCCAAACCTCACAAGCTTTCTGTCCCGGGAAACAGGGCTGCTGTCCCCCCTTTGGTCAGCCCCGCCCCGCCATTTTAGCAGCCCCCCCAAAACCCGATCCAAATGAGGATTCCTCGCAGGGAAAAGGTGCCAGCACAGAAAGCCCTGCCTGCCCACGGACACCCCAGGCTGCGCCACACACTGCACCTGAAAGCCAAACCTCACAAGCTTTCTGTCCCGGGAAACAGGGCTGCTGTCCCCCCTTTGGTCAGCCCCGCCCCGCCATTTGAGCAGCCCCCCAAAACCCGATCCAAATGAGGATTCCTCGCAGGGAAAAGGTGCCAGCACAGAAAGCCCTGCCTGCCCACAGAGTCCCCAGGCTGTGCCACACACTGCACCTGAAAGCCAAAACTCACAAGCTTTCTGTCCCGGGAAACAGGGCTGCTGTCCCCCCCCTTGGTCAGCCCCGCCCCGCCATTGCCGGCCACCCGATCCAAACCCGATCCAAATGAGGATTCCTCGCAGGGAAAAGGTGCCAGCACAGAAAGCCCTGCCTGCCCACGGACACCCCAGGCTGCGCCACACACTGCACCTGAAAGCCAAACCTCACAAGCTTTCTGTCCCGGGAAACAGGGCTGCTGTCCCCCCTTTGGTCAGCCCCGCCCACCACTGCCGGCCACCCGATCCAAACCCGATCCAAATGAGGATTCCTCGCAGGGAAAAGGTGCCAGCACAGAAAGCCCTGCTTGCCCACGGAGTGCCAAGTCTGCGCCACACACTGCACCTGAAAGCCAAACCTCACAAGCTTTCTGTCCCGGGAAACAGGGCTGCTGTCCCCCCTTTGGTCAGCCCCGCCCCGCCATTGACGGCCACCCGATCCAAACCCGATCCAAAAGAGGATTCCTCGCAGGGAAAAGGTGCCAGCACAGAAAGCCCTGCCTGTTCACGGACACCCCAGGCTGCACCACACACTGCACCTGAAAGCCAAAACTCACAAGCTTTCTGTCCCGGGAAACAGGGCTGCTGTCCCCCCCCTTGGTCAGCCCCGCCCCGCCATTGGCGGCCACCCAATCCAAACCCGATCCAAATGAGGATTCCTCGCAGGGAAAAGGTGCCACCACAGAAAGCCCTGCCTGCTCACGGACAACCCAGGCTGCGCCACACACTGCACCTGAAAGCCAAACCTCACAAGCTTTCTGTCCCGGGAAACAGGGCTGCTGTCCCCCCTTTGGTCAGCCCCGCCCTGCCATTGCCGGCCACCCGATCCAAACCCGATCCAAATGAGGATTCCTCGCAGGGAAAAGGTGCCAGCACAGAAAGCCCTGCCTGCCCACAGAGTGCCCAGGCTGTGCCACACACTGCACCTGAAAGCCAAACCTCACAAGCTTTCTGTCCCGGGAAACAGGGCTGCTGTCCCCCCTTTGGTCAGCCCTGCCCCGCCATTTTAGCAGCCCCCCCAAAACCCGATCCAAATGAGGATTCCTCGCAGGGAAAAGGTGCCAGCACAGAAAGCCCTGCCTGCCCACAATGTGCCCAGGCTGCGCCACACACTGCACCTGAAAGCCAAACCTCACAAGCTTTCTGTCCCGGGAAACAGGGCTGCTGTCCCCCCTTCGGTCACCCCCGCACCGCCATTTTAGCAGCCCCCCCAAAACCCGATCCAAATGAGGATTCCTCGCAGGGAAAAGGTGTCAGCACAGAAAGCCCTGCCTGCCCACGGACACCCCAGGCTGCGCCACACACTGCACCTGAAAGCCAAACCTCACAAGCTTTCTGTCCCGGGAAACAGGGCTGCTGTCCCCCCCCCTTGGTCAGCCCCGCCCCGCCATTGCCGGCCACCCGACCCTAACCCGATCCAAATGAGGATTCCTCGCAGGGAAAAGGTGCCAGCACAGAAAGCCCTGCCTGCCCACGGAGTGCCAAGTCTGCGCCACACACTGCACCTGAAAGCCAAACCTCACAAGCTTTCTGTCCCGGGAAACAGGGCTGCTGTCCCCCCTTTGGTCAGCCCCGCCCACCACTGCCGGCCACCCGATCCAAACCCGATCCAAATGAGGATTCCTCGCAGGGAAAAGGTGCCAGCACAGAAAGCCCTGCCTGCCCACAGAGGGCCCAGGCTGTGCCACACACTGCACCTGAAAGCCAAACCTCACAAGCTTTCTGTCCCGGGAAACAGGGCTGCTGTCCCCTCTTTGGTCAGCCCCGCCCCGCCATTTGAGCAGCCCCCCCAAAACCCGATCCAAATGAGGATTCCTCGCAGGGAAAAGGTGCCAGCACAAAATGCCCTGCCTGCCCACAGTGTGCCCAGGCTGCGCCACACACTGCACCTGAAAGCCAAACCTCACAAGCTTTCTGTCCCGGGAAACAGGGCTGCTGTCCCCCCTTTGGTCAGCCCCGCCCCGCCATTTTAGCAGCCCCCCCAAAACCCGATCCAAATGAGGATTCCTCGCAGGGAAAAGGTGCCAGCACAGAAAGCCCTGCCTGCCCACGGACACCCCAGGCTGCGCCACACACTGCACCTGAAAGCCAAACCTCACAAGCTTTCTGTCCCGGGAAACAGGGCTGCTGTCCCCCCTTTGGTCAGCCCCGCCCACAACTGCCGGCCACCCGATCCAAACCCGATCCAAATGAGGATTCCTCGCAGGGAAAAGGTGCCAGCACAGAAAGCCCTGCCTGCTCACGGACACCCCAGGCTGCGCCACACACTGCACCTGAAAGCCAAACCTCACAAGCTTTCTGTCCCGGGAAACAGGGCTGCTGTCCCCCCCCTTGGTCAGCCCCGCCCCGCCATTGCCGGCCACCCGACCCTAACCCGATCCAAATGAGGATTCCTCGCAGGGAAAAGGTGCCAGCACAGAAAGCCCTGCCTGCCCACGGACACCCCAGGCTGCGCCACACACTGCACCTGAAAACCAAACCTCACAAGCTTTCTGTCCCGGGAAACAGGGCTGCTGTCCCCCCTTTGATCACCCCCCGCCCCGCCATTGCCGGCCACCCAATCCAAACCCGATCCAAATGAGGATTCCTCGCAGGGAAAAGGTGCCAGCACAGAAAGCCCTGCCTGCCCACGGAGTGCCCAGGCTGCGCCACACACTGCACCTGAAAGCCAAACCTCACAAGCTTTCTGTCCCGGGAAACAGGGCTGCTGTCCCCCCTTTGGTCAGCCCCGCCCACCACTGCCGGCCACCCGATCCAAACCCGATCCAAATGAGGATTCCTCGCAGGGAAAAGGTGCCAGCACAGAAAGCCCTGCCTGCCCAAAGAGGGCCCAGGCTGTGCCACACACTGCACCTGAAAGCCAAACCTCACAAGCTTTCTGTCCCGGGAAACAGGGCTGCTGTCCCCCCTTTGGTCAGCCCCGCCCCGCCATTTGAGCAGCCCCCCCAAAACCCGATCCAAATGAGGATTCCTCGCAGGGAAAAGGTGCCAGCACAAAATGCCCTGCCTGCCCACAGTGTGCCCAGGCTGCGCCACACACTGCACCTGAAAGCCAAACCTCACAAGCTTTCTGTCCCGGGAAACAGGGCTGCTGTCCCCCCTTTGGTCAGCCCCGCCCCGCCATTTTAGCAGCCCCCCCAAAACCCGATCCAAATGAGGATTCCTCGCAGGGAAAAGGTGCCAGCACAGAAAGCCCTGCCTGCCCACGGACACCCCAGGCTGCGCCACACACTGCACCTGAAAGCCAAACCTCACAAGCTTTCTGTCCCGGGAAACAGGGCTGCTGTCCCCCCTTTGGTCAGCCCCGCCCACCACTGCCGGCCACCCGATCCAAACCCGATCCAAATGAGGATTCCTCGCAGGGAAAAGGTGCCAGCACAGAAAGCCCTGCCTGCCCACGGACATCCCAGGCTGCGCCACACACTGCACCTGAAAGCCAAACCTCACAAGCTTTCTGTCCCGGGAAACAGGGCTGCTGTCCCCCCTTTGGTCAGCCCCGCCCCGCCATTGCCGGCCACCCGACCCTAACCCGATCCAAATGAGGATTCCTCGCAGGGAAAAGGTGCCAGCACAGAAAGCCCTGCCTGCCCACGGACACCCCAAGCTGTGCCACACACTGCACCTGAAAGCCAAACCTCACAGGCTTTCTGTCCCGGGAAACAGAGCTGCTGCCCCCCACCTTGGTCAGCCCCGCCCACCACTGCCGGCCACCCGATCCAAACCCGATCCAAATGAGGATTCCTCGCAGGGAAAAGGTGCCAGCACAAAAAGCCCTGCCTGTTCACGGACACCCCAGGCTGCGCCACACACTGCACCTGAAAGCCAAACCTCACAAGCTTTCTGTCCCGGGAAACAGGGCTGCTGTCCCCCCTTTGGTCAGCCCCGCCCCGCCATTTTAGCAGCCCCCCCAAAACCCGATCCAAATGAGGATTCCTCGCAGGGAAAAGGTGCCAGCACAGAAAGCCCTGCCTGTTCACGGACACCCCAGGCTGCACCACACACTGCACCTGAAAGCCAAAACTCACAAGCTTTCTGTCCCGGGAAACAGGGCTGCTGTCCCCCCCCTTGGTCAGCCCCGACCCGCCATTGGCGGCCACCCAATCCAAACCCGATCCAAATGAGGATTCCTCGCAGGGAAAAGGTGCCACCACAGAAAGCCCTGCCTGCTCACGGACAACCCAGGCTGCGCCACACACTGCACCTGAAAGCCAAACCTCACAAGCTTTCTGTCCCGGGAAACAGGGCTGCTGTCCCCCCTTTGGTCAGCCCCGCCCTGCCATTGCCGGCCACCCGATCCAAACCCGATCCAAATGAGGATTCCTCGCAGGGAAAAGGTGCCAGCACAGAAAGCCCTGCCTGCCCACAGAGTGCCCAGGCTGTGCCACACACTGCACCTGAAAGCCAAACCTCACAAGCTTTCTGTCCCGGGAAACAGGGCTGCTGTCCCCCCTTTGGTCAGCCCTGCCCCGCCATTTTAGCAGCCCCCCCAAAACCCGATCCAAATGAGGATTCCTCGCAGGGAAAAGGTGCCAGCACAGAAAGCCCTGCCTGCCCACAATGTGCCCAGGCTGCGCCACACACTGCACCTGAAAGCCAAACCTCACAAGCTTTCTGTCCCGGGAAACAGGGCTGCTGTCCCCCCTTCGGTCACCCCCGCCCCGCCATTTTAGCAGCCCCCCCAAAACCCGATCCAAATGAGGATTCCTCGCAGGGAAAAGGTGCCAGCACAGAAAGCCCTGCCTGCCCACGGACACCCCAGGCTGCGCCACACACTGCACCTGAAAGCCAAACCTCACAAGCTTTCTGTCCCGGGAAACAGGGCTGCTGTCCCCCCTTTGGTCAGCCCCGCCCACAACTGCCGGCCACCCGATCCAAACCCGATCCAAATGAGGATTCCTCGCAGGGAAAAGGTGCCAGCACAGAAAGCCCTGCCTGCTCACGGACACCCCAGGCTGCGCCACACACTGCACCTGAAAGCCAAACCTCACAAGCTTTCTGTCCCGGGAAACAGGGCTGCTGTCCCCCCTTTGGTCAGCCCCGCCCCGCCATTTTAGCAGCCCCCCCAAAACCCGATCCAAATGAGGATTCCTCGCAGGGAAAAGGTGCCAGCACAGAAAGCCCTGCCTGCCCACGGACACCCCAGGCTGCGCCACACACTGCACCTGAAAGCCAAACCTCACAAGCTTTCTGTCCCGGGAAACAGGGCTGCTGTCCCCCCTTCGGTCACCCCCGCCCCGCCATTTTAGCAGCCCCCCCAAAACTCGATCCAAATGAGGATTCCTCGCAGGGAAAAGGTGCCAGCACAGAAAGCCCTGCCTGCCCACAGAGTGCCCAGGCTGTGCCACACACTGCACCTGAAAGCCAAACCTCACAAGCTTTCTGTCCCGGGAAACAGGGCTGCTGTCCCCCCTTTGGTCAGCCCCGCCCCGGCATTGACGGCCACCCGATCCAAACCCGATCCAAATGAGGATTCCTCGCAGGGAAAAGGTGCCAGCACAGAAAGCCCTGCCTGCCCACAGAGTGCCCAGGCTGTGCCACACACTGCACCTGAAAGCCAAACCTCACAAGCTTTCTGTCCCGGGAAACAGGGCTGCTGTCCCCCCTTTGGTCAGCCCTGCCCCGCCATTTTAGCAGCCCCCCCAAAACCCGATCCAAATGAGGATTCCTCGCAGGGAAAAGGTGCCAGCACAGAAAGCCCTGCCTGCCCACGGACACCCCAGGCTGCGCCACACACTGCACCTGAAAGCCAAACCTCACAAGCTTTCTGTCCTGGGAAACAGGGCTGCTGTCCCCGCTTTGGACACCCCCGCCCCGCCATTTGAGCAGTCCTCCCAAAACCCGATCCAAATGAGGATTCCTCGCAGGGAAAAGGTGCCAGCACAGAAAGCCCTGCCTGCCCACAGAGTGCCCAGGCTGTGCCACACACTGCACCTGAAAGCCAAACCTCACAAGCTTTCTGTCCTGGGAAACAGGGCTGCTGTCCCCGCTTTGGACACCCCCGCCCCGCCATTTTAGCAGCCCCCCCAAAACCCGATCCAAATGAGGATTCCTCGCAGGGAAAAGGTGCCAGCACAGAAAGCCCTGCCTGCCCACGGACACCCCAGGCTGCGCCACACACTGCACCTGAAAGCCAAACCTCACAAGCTTTCTGTCCCGGGAAACAGGGCTGCTGTCCCCCCTTTGGTCAGCCCCGCCCACCACTGCCGGCCACCCGATCCAAACCCGATCCAAATGAGGATTCCTCGCAGGGAAAAGGTGCCAGCACAGAAAGCCCTGCCTGCCCACGGACATCCCAGGCTGCGCCACACACTGCACCTGAAAGCCAAACCTCTCAGGCTTTCTGTCCCGGGAAAGAGGGCTGCTGCCCCCCACCTTGGTCAGCCCCGCCCACCACTGCCGGCCACCCGATCCAAACCCGATCCAAATGAGGATTCCTCGCAGGGAAAAGGTGCCAGCACAGAAAGCCCTGCCTGTTCACGGACACCCCAGGCTGCGCCACACACTGCACCTGAAAGCCAAAACTCACAAGCTTTCTGTCCCGGGAAACAGGGCTGCTGTCCCCCCCCTTGGTCAGCCCCGCCCCGCCATTGCCGGCCACCCGATCCAAACCCGATCCAAATGAGGATTCCTCGCAGGGAAAAGGTGCCAGCACAGAAAGCCCTGCCTGCCCACGGAGTGCCCAGGCTGCGCCACACACTGCACCTGAAAGCCAAACCTCACAAGCTTTCTGTCCCGGGAAACAGGGCTGCTGTCCCCCCTTTGGTCAGCCCCGCCCACCACTGCCGGCCACCCGATCCAAACCCGATCCAAATGAGGATTCCTCGCAGGGAAAAGGTGCCAGCACAGAAAGCCCTGCCTGCCCACAGAGGGCCCAGGCTGTGCCACACACTGCACCTGAAAGCCAAACCTCACAAGCTTTCTGTCCCGGGAAACAGGGCTGCTGTCCCCCCTTTGGTCAGCCCCGCCCCGGCATTGACGGCCACCCGATCCAAACCCGATCCAAATGAGGATTCCTCGCAGGGAAAAGGTGCCAGCACAGAAAGCCCTGCCTGCCCACAGAGTGCCCAGGCTGTGCCACACACTGCACCTGAAAGCCAAACCTCACAGGCTTTCTGTCCCGGGAAACAGGGCTGCTGCCCCCCACCTTGGTCAGCCCCGCCCACCACTGCCGGCCACCCGATCCAAACCCGATCCAAAGGAGGATTCCTCGCAGGGAAAAGGTGCCAGCACAGAAAGCCCTGCCTGTTCACGGACACCCCAGGCTGCGCCACACACTGCACCTGAAAGCCAAAACTCACAAGCTTTCTGTCCCGGGAAACAGGGCTGCTGTCCCCCCCCTTGGTCAGCCCCGCCCCGCCATTGCCGGCCACCCGATCCAAACCCGATCCAAATGAGGATTCCTCGCAGGGAAAAGGTGCCACCACAGAAAGCCCTGCCTGCTCACGGACAACCCAGGCTGCGCCACACACTGCACCTGAAAGCCAAACCTCACAAGCTTTCTGTCCCGGGAAACAGGGCTGCTGTCCCCCCTTTGGTCAGCCCCGCCCTGCCATTGCCGGCCACCCGATCCAAACCCGATCCAAATGAGGATTCCTCGCAGGGAAAAGGTGCCAGCACAGAAAGCCCTGCCTGCCCACAGAGTGCCCAGGCTGTGCCACACACTGCACCTGAAAGCCAAACCTCACAAGCTTTCTGTCCTGGGAAACAGGGCTGCTGTCCCCGCTTTGGACACCCCCGCCCCGCCATTTTAGCAGCCCCCCCAAAACCCGATCCAAATGAGGATTCCTTGCAGGGAAAAGGTGCCAGCACAGAAAGCCCTGCCTGCCCACGGACACCCCAGGCTGCGCCACACACTGCACCTGAAAGCCAAACCTCACAAGCTTTCTGTCCCGGGAAACAGGGCTGCTGTCCCCCCTTTGGTCAGCCCCGCACCGCCATTTTAGCAGCCCCCCCAAAACCCGATCCAAATGAGGATTCCTCGCAGGGAAAAGGTGCCAGCACAGAAAGCCCTGCCTGCCCACAGAGTGCCCAGGCTGTGCCACACACTGCACCTGAAAGCCAAACCTCACAAGCTTTCTGTCCTGGGAAACAGGGCTGCTGTCCCCCCTTTGGTCAGCCCTGCCCGCCATTTTAGCAGCCCCCCCAAAACCCGATCCAAATGAGAATTCCTCACAGGGAAAAGGTGCCAGCACAGAAAGCCCTGCCTGCCCACGGAGTGCCAAGTCTGCGCCACACACTGCACCTGAAAGCCAAACCTCACAAGCTTTCTGTCCCGGGAAACAGGGCTGCTGTCCCCCCTTTGGTCAGCCCCGCCCCGCCATTTTAGCAGACCCCCCAAAACCCGATCCAAATGAGGATTCCTCGCAGGGAAAAGGTGCCAGCACAGAAAGCCCTGCCTGCCCACGGACACCCCAGGCTGCGCCACACACTGCACCTGAAAGCCAAACCTCACAAGCTTTCTGTCCCGGGAAACAGGGCTGCTGTCCCCCCTTTGATCACCCCCCGCCCCGCCATTGCCGGCCACCCAACCCAAACCCGATCCAAATGAGGATTCCTCGCAGGGAAAAGGTGCCAGCACAGAAAGCCCTGCCTGCCCACAGAGTGCCCAGGCTGTGCCACACACTGCACCTGAAAGCCAAACCTCACAAGCTTTCTGTCCCGGGAAACAGGGCTGCTGTCCCCCCTTTGGTCAGCCCTGCCCCGCCATTTTAGCAGCCCCCCCAAAACCCGATCCAAATGAGGATTCCTCGCAGGGAAAAGGTGCCAGCACAGAAAGCCCTGCCTGCCCACGGACACCCCAGGCTGCGCCACACACTGCACCTGAAAGCCAAACCTCACAAGCTTTCTGTCCTGGGAAACAGGGCTGCTGTCCCCGCTTTGGACACCCCCGCCCCGCCATTTGAGCAGTCCTCCCAAAACCCGATCCAAATGAGGATTCCTCGCAGGGAAAAGGTGCCAGCACAGAAAGCCCTGCCTGCCCACAGAGTGCCCAGGCTGTGCCACACACTGCACCTGAAAGCCAAACCTCACAAGCTTTCTGTCCTGGGAAACAGGGCTGCTGTCCCCGCTTTGGACACCCCCGCCCCGCCATTTTAGCAGCCCCCCCAAAACCCGATCCAAATGAGGATTCCTCGCAGGGAAAAGGTGCCAGCACAGAAAGCCCTGCCTGCCCACGGACACCCCAGGCTGCGCCACACACTGCACCTGAAAGCCAAACCTCACAAGCTTTCTGTCCCGGGAAACAGGGCTGCTGTCCCCCCTTTGGTCAGCCCCGCCCACCACTGCCGGCCACCCGATCCAAACCCGATCCAAATGAGGATTCCTCGCAGGGAAAAGGTGCCAGCACAGAAAGCCCTGCCTGCCCACGGACATCCCAGGCTGCGCCACACACTGCACCTGAAAGCCAAACCTCTCAGGCTTTCTGTCCCGGGAAAGAGGGCTGCTGCCCCCCACCTTGGTCAGCCCCGCCCACCACTGCCGGCCACCCGATCCAAACCCGATCCAAATGAGGATTCCTCGCAGGGAAAAGGTGCCAGCACAGAAAGCCCTGCCTGTTCACGGACACCCCAGGCTGCGCCACACACTGCACCTGAAAGCCAAAACTCACAAGCTTTTCTGTCCCGGGAAACAGGGCTGCTGTCCCCCCCCTTGGTCAGCCCCGCCCCGCCATTGCCGGCCACCCGATCCAAACCCGATCCAAATGAGGATTCCTCGCAGGGAAAAGGTGCCAGCACAGAAAGCCCTGCCTGCCCACGGAGTGCCCAGGCTGCGCCCACACACTGCACCTGAAAGCCAAACCTCACAAGCTTTCTGTCCCGGGAAACAGGGCTGCTGTCCCCCCTTTGGTCAGCCCCGCCCACCACTGCCGGCCACCCGATCCAAACCCGATCCAATGAGGATTTCCCTCGCAGGGAAAAGGTGCCAGCACAGAAAGCCCTGCCTGCCCACAGAGGGCCCAGGCTGTGCCACACACTGCACCTGAAAGCCAAACCTCACAAGCTTTCTGTCCCGGGAAAACAGGGCTGCTGTCCCCCTTTGGTCAGCCCCGCCCCCGGCATTGACGGCCACCCGAACCAAACCCGATCCAAATGAGGATTCCTCGCAGGGAACAGGTGCCAGCACAGAAAGCCCTGCCTGCCCACAGAGTGCCCAGGCTGTGCCACACACTGCACCCTGAAAGCCAAACCTCACAGGCTTTCTGTCCCGGGAAACAGGGCTGCTGCCCCCCACCTTGGTCAGCCCCGCCACCACTGCCGGCCACCCGATCCAAACCCGATCCAAAGGAGGATTCCTCGCAGGGAAAAGGTGCCAGCACAGAAAGCCCTGCCTGTTCACGGACACCCCAGGCTGCGCCACACACTGCACCTTGAAAGCCAAACTCACAAGCTTTCTGTCCCGGAAACAGGGCTGCTGTCCCCCCCTTGGTCAGCCCCGCCCCGCCATTGCCGGCCACCCGATCCAAACCCGATCCAAATGAGGATTCCTCGCAGGGAAAAGGTGCCACCACAGAAAGCCCTGCCTGCTCACGGACAACCCAGGCTGCGCCACACACTGCACCTGAAAGCCAAACCTCACAAGCTTTCTGTCCCGGGAAACAGGGCTGCTGTCCCCCCTTTGGTCAGCCCCGCCCTGCCATTGCCGGCCACCCGATCCAAACCCGATCCAAATGAGGATTCCTCGCAGGGAAAAGGTGCCAGCACAGAAAGCCCTGCCTGCCCACAGAGTGCCCAGGCTGTGCCACACACTGCACCTGAAAGCCAAACCTCACAAGCTTTCTGTCCTGGGAAACAGGGCTGCTGTCCCCGCTTTGGACACCCCCGCCCCGCCATTTTAGCAGCCCCCCAAAACCGATCCAAATGAGGATTCCTTGCAGGGAAAAGGTGCCAGCACAGAAAGCCCTGCCTGCCCACGGACACCCCAGGCTGCGCCACACACTGCACCTGAAAGCCAAACCTCACAAGCTTTCTGTCCCGGGAAACAGGGCTGCTGTCCCCCCCTTTGGTCAGCCCCGCACCGCCATTTTAGCAGCCCCCCCAAAACCCGATCCAAATGAGGATTCCTCGCAGGGAAAAGGTGCCAGCACAGAAAGCCCTGCCTGCCCACAGAGTGCCCAGGCTGTGCACACACTGCACCTGAAAGCCAAACCTCACAAGCTTTCTGTCCTGGGAAACAGGGCTGCTGTCCCCCCTTTGGTCAGCCCTGCCCGCCATTTTAGCAGCCCCCCCAAAACCCGATCCAAATGAGAATTCCTCACAGGGAAAAGGTGCCAGCACAGAAAGCCCTGCCTGCCCACGGAGTGCCAAGTCTGCGCCACACACTGCACCTGAAAGCCAAACCTCACAAGCTTTCTGTCCCGGGAAACAGGGCTGCTGTCCCCCCTTTGGTCAGCCCCGCCCCGCCATTTTAGCAGACCCCCCAAAACCCCGATCCAAATGAGGATTCCTCGCAGGGAAAAGGTGCCAGCACAGAAAGCCCTGCCTGCCCACGGACACCCCAGGCTGCGCCACACACTGCACCTGAAAGCCAAACCTCACAAGCTTTCTGTCCCGGGAAACAGGGCTGCTGTCCCCCCTTTGATCACCCCCGCCCCGCCATTGCCGGCCACCCAACCCAAACCCGATCCAAATGAGGATTCCTCGCAGGGAAAAGGTGCCAGCACAGAAAGCCCTGCCTGCCCACAGAGTGCCCAGGCTGTGCCACACACTGCACCTGAAAGCCAAACCTCACAAGCTTTCTGTCCCGGGAAACAGGGCTGCTGTCCCCCCTTTGGTCAGCCCTGCCCCGCCATTTTAGCAGCCACCCAAAAACCCGATCCAAATGAGAATTCTCGCAGGGAAAAGGTGCCAGCACAGAAAGCCCTGCCTGCCCACGGAGTGCCCAGGCTGCGCCACACACTGCACCTGAAAGCCAAACCTCACAAGCTTTCTGTCCCGGGAAACAGGGCTGCTGCCCCCCCTTTGGTCAGCCCCGCCCCGCCATTTTAGCAGCCCCCCCAAAACCCGATCCAAATGAGGATTCCTCGCAGGGAAAAGGTGCCAGCACAGAAAGCCCTGCCTGCCCACGGACACCCCAGGCTGCGCCACACACTGCACCTGAAAGCCAAACCTCACAAGCTTTCTGTCCCGGGAAACAGGGCTGCTGTCCCCCACCTTGGTCAGCCCCGCCCCGCCATCGCCGGCCACCCGATCCAAACCCGATCCAAATGAGGATTCCTCGCAGGGAAAAGGTGCCACCACAGAAAGCCCCTGCCTGCTCACGGACACCCCAGGCTGCGCCACACACTGCACCTGAAAGCCAAACCTCACAAGCTTTCTGTCCGGGAAACAGGGCTGCTGTCCCCCCTTCGGTCACCCCCGCCCCGCATTTTAGCAGCCCCCCAAAACCCGATCCAAATGAGGATTCCTCGCAGGGAAAAGGTGCCAGCACAGAAAGCCCTGCCTGCCCACGGACACCCAGGCTGCGCCACACACTGCACCTGAAAGCCAAACCTCACAAGCTTTCTGTCCGGGAAACAGGGCTGCTGTCCCCCCTTTGGTCAGCCCCGCCCACAACTGCCGGCCACCCGATCCAAACCCGATCCAAATGAGGATTCCTCGCAGGGAAAAGGTGCCAGCACAGAAAGCCCTGCCTGCTCACGGACACCCCAGGCTGCGCCACACACTGCACCTGAAAGCCAAACCTCACAAGCTTTTCTGTCCCGGGAAACAGGGCTGCTGTCCCCCCTTTGGTCAGCCCACGCCCCGCCATTTTAGCAGCCCCCCCAAAACCGATCCAAATGAGGATTCCTCGCAGGGAAAAGGTGCCAGCACAGAAAGCCCTGCCTGCCCACGGACACCCCAGGCTGCGCCACACACTGCACCTGAAAGCCAAACCTCACAAGCTTCTGTCTGTCCCGGGAAACAGGGCTGCTGTCCCCCCTTCGGTCACCCCCGCCCCGCCATTTAGCAGCCCCCCCAAAACTCGATCCAAATGAGGATTCCTCGCAGGGAAAAGGTGCCAGCACAGAAAGCCCTGCCTGCCCACAGAGTGCCCAGGCTGTGCCACACACTGCACCTGAAAGCCAAACCTCACAAGCTCTTCTGTCCCGGGAAACAGGGCTGCTGTCCCCCCTTTGGTCAGCCCCGCCCCGGCATTGACGGCCACCCGATCCAAACCCGATCCAAATGAGGATTCCTCGCAGGGAAAAGGTGCCAGCACAGAAAGCCCTGCCTGCCCACAGAGTGCCAGGCTGTGCCACACACTGCACCTGAAAGCCAAACCTCCACAAGCTTTCTGTCCCGGAAACAGGGCTGCTGTCCCCCCTTTGGTCAGCCCTGCCCCGCCATTTTAGCAGCCCCCCCAAAACCCGATCCAAATGAGGATTCCTCGCAGGGAAAAGGTGCCAGCACAGAAAGCCCTGCCTGCCCACGGACACCCCAGGCTGCGCCACACACTGCACCTGAAAGCCAAACCTCACAAGCTTTCTGTCCTGGGAAACAGGGCTGCTGTCCCCGCTTTGGACACCCCCGCCCCGCCATTTGAGCAGTCCTCCCAAAACCCGATCCAAATGAGGATTCCTCGCAGGGAAAAGGTGCCAGCACAGAAAGCCCTGCCTGCCCACAGAGTGCCCAGGCTGTGCCACACACTGCACCTGAAAGCCAAACCTCACAAGCTTTCTGTCCTGGGAAACAGGGCTGCTGTCCCCGTCTTGGACACCCCCGCCCCGCCATTTTAGCAGCCCCCCCAAACCCGATCCAATGAGGATTCCTCGCAGGGAAAAGGTGCCAGCACAGAAAGCCCTGCCTGCCCACGGACACCCCAGGCTGCGCCACACACTGCACCTGAAAGCCAAACCTCACAAGCTTTCTGTCCCGGGAAACAGGGCTGCTGTCCCCCCTTTGGTCAGCCCCGCCCACCACTGCCGGCCACCCGATCCAAACCCGATCCAAATGAGGATTCCTCGCAGGGAAAAGGTGCCAGCACAGAAAGCCCTGCCTGCCCACGGACATCCCAGGCTGCGCCACACACTGCACCTGGAAAGCCAAACCTCTCAGGCTTTCTGTCCCGGGAAAAGAGGGCTGCTGCCCCCCACCTTGGTCAGCCCCGCCCACCACTGCCGGCCACCCGATCCAAACCCGATCCAAATGAGGATTCCTCGCAGGGAAAAGGTGCCAGCACAGAAAGCCCTGCCTGTTCACGGACACCCCCAGGCTGCGCCACACACTGCACCTGAAAGCCAAAACTCACAAGCTTTCTGTCCCGGGAAACAGGGCTGCTGTCCCCCCCTTGGTCAGCCCCGCCCCGCCATTGCCGGCCACCCGATCCAAACCCGATCCAAATGAGGATTCCTCGCAGGGAAAAGGTGCCAGCACAGAAAGCCCTGCCTGCCCACGGAGTGCCCAGGCTGCGCCACACACTGCACCTGAAAGCCAAACCTCACAAGCTTTCTGTCCCGGGAAACAGGGCTGCTGTCCCCCCTTTGGTCAGCCCCCGCCCACCACTGCCGGCCACCCGATCCAAACCCGATCCAAATGAGATTCCTCGCAGGGAAAAGGTGCCAGCACAGAAAGCCCTGCCTGCCCACAGAGGGCCCAGGCTGTGCCACACACTGCACCTGAAAGCCAAACCTCACAAGCTTTCTGTCCCGGGAAACAGGGCTGCTGTCCCCCCTTTGGTCAGCCCCGCCCGGCATTGACGGCCACCCGATCAAACCCGATCCAAATGAGGATTCCTCGCAGGGAAAAGGTGCCACCACAGAAAGCCCTGCCTGCTCACGGACAACCCAGGCTGCGCCACACACTGCACCTGAAAGCCAAACCTCACAAGCTTTCTGTCCCGGGAAACAGGGCTGCTGTCCCCCCTTTGGTCAGCCCCGCCCTGCCATTGCCGGCCACCCGATCAAACCCGATCCAAATGAGGATTCCTCGCAGGGAAAAGGTGCCAGCACAGAAAGCCCTGCCTGCCACAGAGTGCCCAGGCTGTGCCACACACTGCACCTGAAAGCCAAACCTCACAAGCTTTCTGTCCTGGGAAACAGGGCTGCTGTCCCCGCTTTGGACACCCCCGCCCCCGCCATTTAGCAGCCCCCCAAAACCCGATCCAAATGAGGATTCCTTGCAGGGAAAAGGTGCCAGCACAGAAAGCCCTGCCTGCCCACGGACACCCCAGGCTGCGGCCACACACTGCACCTGAAGCCAAACCTCACAAGCTTTCTGTCCCGGGAAACAGGGCTGCTGTCCCCCCTTTGGTCAGCCCCGCACCGCCATTTTAGCAGCCCCCCCAAAACCCGATCCAAATGAGGATTCCTCGCAGGGAAAAGGTGCCAGCACAGAAAGCCCTGCCTGCCCACAGAGTGCCCAGGCTGTGCCACACACTGCACCTGAAAGCCAAACCTCACAAGCTTTCTGTCCTGGGAAACAGGGCTGCTGTCCCCCTTTGGTCAGCCCTGCCCGCCATTTTAGCAGCCCCCCCAAAACCCGATCCAAATGAGAATTCCTCACAGGGAAAAGGTGCCAGCACAGAAAGCCCTGCCTGCCCACGGAGTGCCAAGTCTGCGCCACACACTGCACCTGAAAGCCAAACCTCACAAGCTTTCTGTCCCGGGAAACAGGGCTGCTGTCCCCCTTTGGTCAGCCCCGCCCCGCCATTTTAGCAGACCCCCCAAAACCCGATCCAAATGAGGATTCCTCGCAGGGAAAAGGTGCCAGCACAGAAAGCCCTGCCTGCCCACGGACACCCCAGGCTGCGCCACACACTGCACCTGAAAGCCAAACCTCACAAGCTTTCTGTCCCGGGAAAACAGGGCTGCTGTCCCCCCTTTGATCACCCCGCCCCGCCATTGCCGGCCACCCAACCCAAACCCGATCCAAATGAGGATTCCTCGCAGGGAAAAGGTGCCAGCACAGAAAGCCCTGCCTGCCCACAGAGTGCCCAGGCTGTGCCACACACTGCACCTGAAAGCCAAACCTCACAAGCTTTCTGTCCCGGGAAACAGGGCTGCTGTCCCCCCTTTGGTCAGCCCTGCCCCGCCATTTTAGCAGCCACCCCAAAAACCCGATCAAATGAGAATTCCTCGCAGGGAAAAGGTGCCAGCACAGAAAGCCCTGCCTGCCCACGGAGTGCCCAGGCTGCGCCACACACTGCACCTGAAAGCCAAACCTCACAAGCTTTCTGTCCCGGAAACAGGGCTGCTGCCCCCCCCTTTGGTCAGCCCCGCCCCGCCATTTTAGCAGCCCCCCCAAAACCCGATCCAAATGAGGATTCCTCGCAGGGAAAAGGTGCCAGCACAGAAAGCCTGCCTGCCACGACACCCCAGGCTGCGCCACACACTGCACCTGAAAGCCAAACCTCACAAGCTTTCTGTCCCGGGAAACAGGGCTGCTGTCCCCCACCTTGGTCAGCCCCGCCCCGCCATCGCCGGCCACCCGATCCAACCCGATCCAAATGAGGATTCCTCGCAGGGAAAAGGTGCCACCACAGAAAGCCCTGCCTGCTCACGGACACCCCAGGCTGCGCCACACACTGCACCTGAAAGCCAAACCTCACAAGCTTTCTGTCCCGGGAAACAGGGCTGCTGTCCCCCTTTGGTCAGCCCCGCCCCGCCATTTTAGCAGCCCCCCCAAAACCCGATCCAAATGAGGATTCCTCGCAGGGAAAAGGTGCCAGCACAGAAAGCCCTGCCTGTTCACGGACACCCCAGGCTGCACCACACACTGCACCTGAAAGCCAAAACTCACAAGCTTTCTGTCCCGGGAAACAGGGCTGCTGTCCCCCCCCTTGGTCAGCCCCGCCCCGCCATTGGCGGCCACCCAATCCAAACCCGATCCAAATGAGGATTCCTCGCAGGAAAAGGTGCCACCACAGAAAGCCCTGCCTGCTCACGGACAACCCAGGCTGCGCCACACACTGCACCTGAAAGCCAAACCTCACAAGCTTTCTGTCCCGGGAAACAGGGCTGCTGTCCCCCCTTTGGTCAGCCA
>NW_026990732.1:0-54042 GCF_036250125.1 Pseudopipra pipra | reverse complement strand
TGGGGGGGCTGCTAAAATGGCGGGGCGGGGCTGACCAAAGGGGGACAGCAGCCCTGTTTCCCGGGACAGAAAGCTTGTGAGGTTTGGCTTTCAGGTGCAGTGTGTGGCACAGCCTGGGCACTCTGTGGGCAGGCAGGGCTTTCTGTGCTGGCACCTTTTCCCTGCGAGGAATCCTCATTTGGATCGGGTGGCCGGCAGTGGTGGGCGGGGCTGAGCAAAGGGGGGACAGCAGCCCTGTTTCCGGGACAGAAAGCTTGTGAGGTTTGGCTTTCAGGTGCAGTGTGTGGCGCAGCCTGGTTGTCCGTGAGCGGGCAGGGCTTTCTGTGCTGGCACCTTTTCCCTGCGAGGAATCCTCATTTGGAATCGGGTTTGGATCGGGTGGCCGGCCAAGGCGGGGCGGGGCTGACCAAAGGGGGGACAGCAGCCCTGTTTCCCGGGACAGAAAGCTTGTGAGCTTTGGCTTTCAGGTGCAGTGTGTGGCGCAGCCTGGGCACTCCGTGGGCAGCCAGGACTTTCTGTGCTGGCACCTTTTCCCTGCGAGGGATCCTCATTTGGATCGGGTTTGGATCGGGTGGCCGGCAATGGCGGGGTCGGGCTGACCAAAGGGGGGACAGCAGCCCTGTTTCCCGGGACAGAAAGCTTGTGAGCTTTGGCTTTCAGGTGCAGTGTGTGGCGCAGCCTGGGGTGTCCGTGAGCAGGCAGTGCTTTCTGTGCTGGCACCTTTTCCCTGCGAGGAATCCTCATTTGGATCGGGTTTTGGGGGGGCTGCTAAAATGGCGAGGCGGGGCTGACCAAATGGGGACAGCAGCCCTGTTTCCCGGACAGAAAGCTTGTGAGGTTTGGCTTTCAGGTGCAGTGTGTGGGACAGCCTGGGCACTCTGTGGGCAGGCAGGGCTTTCTGTGCTGGCACCTTTTCCCTGCGAGGAATTCTCATTTGGATCGGTTTGGATCGGGTGGCCGGCAATGGCGGGGCGGGGCTGACCAAAGGGGGGACAGCAGCCCTGTTTCCCGGGACAGAAAGCTTGTGAGGTTTGGCTTTCAGGTGCAGTGTGTGGCGCAGTCATGGGTGTCCGTGAGAAGGCAGGGCTTCTGTGCTGGCACCTTTTCCCTGCGAGGAATCCTCATTTGGATCGGGTTTTGGGGGGGCTGCTAAAATGGCGGGGCTGGGCTGACCAAAGGGGGGACAGCAGCCCTGTTTCCCGGGACAGAAAGCTTGTGAGTTTTGGCTTTCAGTGCAGTGTGTTTGACAGACTGGGCACTCTGTGGCCAGCCAGGACTTTCTGTGCTGGCACCTTTTCCCTGCGAGGAATCCTCATTTGGGTCGGGTTTGGATCGGGTGGCCGGCAGGGTGGGCGGGGCTGACCAAAGGGGGACAGCAGCCCTGTTTCCCGGGACAGAAAGCTTGTGAGCTTTGGCTTTCAGGTGCAGTGTGTGGCGCAGCCTGGGCACTCTGTGGGCAGGCAGGGCTTTCTGTGCTGGCACCTTTTCCCTGCGAGGAATCCTCATTTGGATCGGGTTTTGGGGGGGCTGGTAAAATGGCGGGGCGGGGCTGACCAAAGGGGGGACAGCAGCCCTGTTTCCCGGGACAGAAAGCTTGTGAGGTTTGGCTTTCAGGTGCAGTGTGTGGCGCAGCCTGGGCACTCTGTGGGCAGGCAGTGCTTTCTGTGCTGGCACCTTTTCCCTGCGAGGAATTCTCATTTGGATCGGGTTTGGATCGAGTGGCCGGCAATGGCTGGGCCGGGCTGACCAAAGGGGGGACAGCAGCCCTGTTTCCCGGGACAGAAAGCTTGTGAGCTTTGGCTTTCAGGTGCAGTGTGTGGCGGAGACTGGGTGTCCGTGAGCAGGCAGTGCTTTCTGTGCTGGCACCTTTTCCCTGCGAGGAATTCTCATTTGGATCGGGTTTTGGGGGGGCTGTTAAAATGGCGGGGCGGGGCTGACCAAAGGGGGGACAGCAGCCCTGTTTCCCGGGACAGAAAGCTTGTGAGGTTTGGCTTTCAGGTGCAGTGTGTGGCGCAGACTGGGCACTCCGTGGGCAGGCCAGGGCTTTCTGTGCTGGCACCTTTTCCCTGCGAGGAATCCTCATTTGGATCGGGTTTGGATCGGGTGGCCGGCAGGAGTGGGCGGGGCTGACCAAAGGGGACAGCAACCCTGTTTCCCGGGTCTGAAGCTTGTGAGGTTTGGCTTTCAGGTGCAGTGTGTGGCGCAGCCTGGGGTGTCCCTGAGCAGCCAGCACTTTCTGTGCTGGCACCTTTTCCCTGCGAGGAATCCTCATTTGGATCGGGTTTGGATTGGGTGGCCGGCAATGGCGGGGCGGGGCTGAGCAAAGGGGGGACAGCAGCCCTGTTTCCGGGACAGAAAGCTTGTGAGTTTTCGCTTTCATGTGCAGTGTGTGGGACAGCTTGGGCACTCTGTGGCCAGCCAGGACATTCTCTGCTGGCACCTTTTCCCTGCGAGGAATTGTCATTTGGATCGCGTTTTGTCGGGTGGCCGGCAATGGCGGGTCGGGGCTGACCAAAGTGGGGACAGCAGCCCTGTTTCCCGGGACAGAAAGCTTGTGAGCTTTGGCTTTCAGGTGCAGTGTGTGGCGTAGCCTGGGGTGTCCGTGAGCAGGCAGTGCTTTCTGTGCTGGCACCTTTTTCCCTGCGAGGAATCCTCATTTGGATCGGGTTTGGGGGCGGCTGCTAAAATGGCGGGGCGGGGCTGACCAAAGGGGGACAGCAGCCCTGTTTCCCGGGACAGAAAGCTTGTGAGGTTTGGCTTTCAGGTGCATTGTGTGGCACAGCCTGGGCACTCTGTGGGCAGGCAGGGCTTTCTGTGCTGGCACCTTTTCCCTGCGAGGAATTCTTATTTGGATCGGGTTTGGATCGGGTGGCCGGCAATGCGGGGCGGGGCTGACCAAAGTGGGACAGCAGCCCTGTTTCCCGGGACAGAAAGCTTGTGAGGTTTGGCTTTCAGGTGCAGTGTGTGGCGCAGCCTGGGGTGTCCTTGCGCAGGCAGGGCTTTCTGTGCTGGCACCTTTTCCCTGCGAGGAATCCTCATTTGGATCGGGTTTGGATTGGGTTGCCGGCAATGGTGGCGGGGCTGACCAAAGGGGGGACAGCAGCCTGTTTCCCGGACAGAAAGCTTGTGAGGTTTGGCTTTCAGGTGCAGTGTGTGGCGCAGCCTGGGGTGTCCGTGGGCAGGCAGGCTTTCTGTGCTGGCACCTTTTCCCTGCGAGGAATTCTCATTTGGATCGGGTTTTGGGGGGGCTGCTAAAATGGCGGGGCAGGGCTGACCAAAGGGGGGACAGCAGCCCTGTTTCCCGGGACAGAAAGCTTGTGAGCTTTGGCTTTCAGGTGCAGTGTGTGGCGCAGACTGGGCACTCCGTGGGCAGGCAGGGCTTTCTGTGCTGGCACCTTTTCCCTGCGAGGAATCCTCATTTGGCTCGGGTTTTCGGGGGCTGCTAAAATGGCGGGGGGGGGCTGCTAAAATGGCGGGGCGGGGCTGACCAAAGGGGGGACAGCAGCCCTGTTTCCCGGGACAGAAAGCTTGTGAGGTTTGGCTTTCAGGTGCAGTGTGTGGCACAGCCTGTGGATCGGGTTTGGATCGGGAGGCCGTCAATGGCGGGGCGGGGCTGGGCTGACCAAAGGGGGGGACAGCAGCCCTGTTTCCCGGGACAGAAAGCTTGTGAGGTTTGGCTTTCAGGTGCAGTGTGTGGCGCAGACTGGGCACTCCGTGGGCAGGCAGGGCTTTCTGTGCTGGCACCTTTTCCCTGCGAGGAATCCTCATTTGGATCGGGTTTGGATCGGGTGGCCGTCAATGCCGGGGCGGGGCTGACCAAAGGGGGGACAGCAGCCCTGTTTCCCGGGACAGAAAGCTTGTGAGGTTTGGCTTTCAGGTGCAGTGTGTGGCATAGCCTGGGCACTCTGTTGGCAGCCAGGGCTTTCTGTGCTGGCACCTTTTCCCTGCGAGGAATCCTCATTTGGTTCGGGTTTGGATCGGGTGGCCGTCAATGCCGGGGCGGGGCTGACCAAAGGGGGGACAGCAGCCCTGTTTCCCGGGACAGAAAGCTTGTGAGGTTTGGCTTTCAGGTGCAGTGTGTGGCGCAGCCTGGGGTGTCCGTGGTCAGGCAGGGCTTTCTGTGCTGGCACCTTTTCCCTGCGAGGAATCCTCATTTGGATCGGGTTTGGATCGGGTGGCCGGCAATGGCGGGGCGGGGCTGACCAAAGGGGGGACAGCAGCCCTGTTTCCCGGGACAGAAAGTTTGTGAGGTTTGGCTTTCAGGTGCATTGTGTGGCATAGCCTGGGCACTCTGTGGGCAGGCAGGGCTTTCTGTGCTGGCACCTTTTCCCTGCGAGGAATCCTCATTTGGATCGGGTTTGGATCGGGTGGCCGGCAGTGGTGGGCGGGGCTGACCAAGGGGGGGCAGCAGCCCTGTTTCCCGGGACAGAAAGCTTGTGAGGTTTGGCTTTCAGGTGCAGTGTGTGGCGCAGCCTGGGGTGTCCGTGGGCAGGCAGGGCTTTCTGTGCTGGCACCTTTTCCCTGCGAGGAATCCTCATTTGGATCGGGTTTTGGGGGGACTGCTCAAATGGCGGGGCGGGGCTGACCGAAGGGGGGACAGCAGCCCTGTTTCCCGGGACAGAAAGCTTGTGAGGTTTGGCTTTCAGGTGCAGTGTGTGGCACAGCCTGGGGACTCTGTGGGCAGGCAGTGCTTTCTGTGCTGGCACCTTTTCCCTGCGAGGAATCCTCATTTGGATCGGGTTTGGATCGGGTGGCCGGCAATGGCAGGACGGGGCTGACCAAAGGGTGGACAGCAGCCCTGTTTCCCGGGACAGAAAGCTTGTGAGGTTTGGCTTTCAGGTGCAGTGTGTGGCGCAGCCTGGGCACACTGTGGGCAGGCAGGGCTTTCTGTGCTGGCACCTTTTCCCTGCGAGGAATCCTCATTTGGATCGGGTTTGGATCGGATGGCCGGCAGTGGTGGGCGGGGGTGACCAAAGGGGGGACAGCAGCCCTGTTTCCCGGGACAGAAATCTTATGAGGTTTGGCTTTCAGGTGCAGTGTGTGGCATAGCCTGGGCACTCTGTTGGCAGCCAGGGCTTTCTGTGCTGGCACCTTTTCCCTGCGAGGAATCCTCATTTGGATCGGGTTTGGATCGGGTGGCCGTCAATGCCGGGGCGGGGCAGACCAAGGGGGGGGACAGCAGCCCTGTTTCCCGGGACAGAAAGCTTGTGAGGTTTGGCTTTCAGGTGCAGTGTGTGGCACAGCCTGGGCACTCTGTGGGCAGGCAGGGCTTTCTGTGCTGGCACCTTTTCCCTGCGAGGAATCCTCCTTTGGATCGGGTTTGGATCGGGTGGCCGGCAGTGGTGGGCGGGGCTGACCAAGGTGGGGGACAGCAGCCCTGTTTCCCGGGACAGAAAGCTTGTGAGGTTTGGCTTTCAGGTGCAGTGTGTGGCGCAGCCTGGGGTGTCCGTGGGCAGGCAGGGCTTTCTGTGCTGGCACCTTTTCCCTGCGAGGAATCCTCATTTGGATCGGGTTTTGGGGGGACTGCTCAAATGGCGGGGCGGGGCTGAGCAAAGGGGGGACAGCAGCCCTGTTTCCCGGGACAGAAAGCTTGTGAGGTTTGGCTTTCAGGTGCAGTGTGTGGCACAGCCTGGGGACTCTGTTGGCAGGCAGGGCTTTCTGTGCTGGCACCTTTTCCCTGCGAGGAATCCTCATTTGGATCGGGTTTGGATCGGGTGGCCGGCAATGGCAGGGCGGGGGTGACCAAAGGGGGGACAGCAGCCCTGTTTCCCGGGACAGAAAGCTTGTGAGGTTTGGCTTTCAGGTGCAGTGTGTGGCGCAGCCTGGGCACACTGTGGGCAGGCAGGGCTTTCTGTGCTGGCACCTTTTCCCTGCGAGGAATCCTCATTTGGATCGGGTTTGGATCGGGTGGCCGGCAGTGGTGGGCGGGGCTGACCAAGGGGGGGCAGCAGCCCTGTTTCCCGGGACAGAAAGCTTGTGAGGTTTGGCTTTCAGGTGCAGTGTGTGGCGCAGCCTGGGTTGTCCGTGGGCAGGCAGGGCTTTCTGTGCTGGCACCTTTTCCCTGCGAGGAATCCTCATTTGGATCGGGTTTTAGGGGGGCTGCTAAAATGGCGGGGCGGGGGTGACCGAAGGGGGGACAGCAACCCTGTTTCCCGGGACAGAAAGCTTGTGAGGTTTAGCTTTCAGGTGCAGTGTGTGGCACAGCCTGGGGACTCTGTGGGCAGGCAGGGCTTTCTGTGCTGGCACCTTTTCCCTGCGAGGAATCCTCATTTGGATCGGGTTTTGGGAGGGCTGCTCAAATGGCGGGGCGGGGCTGACCAAAGGGGGGACAGCAGCCCTGTTTCCCGGGACAGAAAGCTTATGAGGTTTGGCTTTCAGGTGCAGTGTGTGGCACAGCCTGGACACTCTGTGGGCAGGCAGGGCTTTCTGTGCTGGCACCTTTTCCCTGCGAGGAATCCTCATTTGGATCGAGTTTTGGGGTGGCTGCTAAAATGGCGGGGCGGGGGTGACCGAAGGGGGGACAGCAGCCCTGTTTCCCGGGACAGAAAGCTTGTGAGGTTTGGCTTTCAGGTGCAGTGTGTGGCGCAGCCTGGGCACACTGTGGGCAGGCAGGGCTTTCTGTGCTGGCACCTTTTCCCTGCGAGGAATCCTCATTTGGATCGGGTTTGGATCGGGTGGCCGGCAATGGCGGGGCGGGGCTGACCAAAGGGGGGACAGCAGCCCTGTTTCCCGGGACAGAAAGCTTGTGAGGTTTGGCTTTCAGGTGCAGTGTGTGGCACAGCCTGGGCACTCTGTGGGCAGGCAGGGCTTTCGGTGCTGGCACCTTTTCCCTGCGAGGAATCCTCATTTGGATCGGGTTTGGATCGGGTGGCCGGCAGTGGTGGACGGGGCTGACCAAAGGGGGGACAGCAGCCCTGTTTCCCGGGACAGAAAGCTTGTGAGGTTTGGCTTTCAGGTGCAGTGTGTGGCGCAGCCTGGGGTGTCCGTGGGCAGGCAGGGCTTTCTGTGCTGGCACCTTTTCCCTGCGAGGAATCCTCATTTGGATCGGGTTTGGATCGGGTGGCCGTCGATGCCGGGGCGGGGCTGACCAAAGGGGGGACAGCAGCCCTGTTTCCCGGGACAGAAAGCTTGTGAGGTTTGGCTTTCAGGTGCAGTGTGTGGCACAGCCTGGGCACTCTGTGGGCAGGCAGGGCTTTCTGTGCTGGCACCTTTTCCCTGCGAGGAATCCTCATTTGGATCGGGTTTGGATCGGGTGGCCGGCAGTGGTGGACGGGGCTGACCAAGGGGGGGACAGCAGCCCTGTTTCCCGGGACAGAAAGCTTGTGAGGTTTGGCTTTCAGGTGCAGTGTGTGGCGCAGCCTGGGGTGTCCGTGGGCAGGCAGGGCTTTCTGTGCTGGCACCTTTTCCCTGCGAGGAATCCTCATTTGGATCGGGTTTGGATCGGGTGGCCGGCAATGGCGGGGCGGGGCTGACAAAAGGGGGGACAGCAGCCCTGTTTCCCGGGACAGAAAGCTTGTGAGGTTTGGCTTTCAGGTGCAGTGTGTGGCACAGCCTGGGCACTCTGTGGGCAGGCAGGGCTTTCTGTGCTGGCACCTTTTCCCTGCGAGGAATCCTCATTTGGATCGGGTTTTGGGGGGGCTGCTAAAATCGCGGGGCGGGGCTGACCAAAGGGTGGACAGCAGCCCTGTTTCCGGGACAGAAAGCTTGTGAGATTTGGCTTTCAGGTGCAGTGTGTGGTGCAGCCTGGGGTGTCCGTGAACAGGCAGGGCTTTCTGTGCTGGCACCTTTTCCCTGCGAGGAATCCTCATTTGTATCGGGTTTTGGGGGGCCTGCTAAAATGGCGGGGCGGGGCTGACCAAAGGGGGGACAGCAGCCCTGTTTCCCGGGACAGAAAGCTTGTGAGGTTTGGCTTTCAGGTGCAGTGTGTGGCGCAGTCATGGGTGTCCGTGAGCAGGCAGGGCTTTCTGTGCTGGCACCTTTTCCCTGCGAGGAATCCTCATTTGGATCGGGTTTTGGGGGGGCTGCTCAAATGGCGGGGCGGGGCTGACCGAAGGGGGGACAGCAGCCCTGTTTCCCGGGACAGAAAGCTTGTGAGGTTTGGCTTTCAGGTGCAGTGTGTGGCGCAGCCTGGGGTGTCCGTGGGCAGGCAGGGCTTTCTGTGCTGGCACCTTTTCCCTGCGAGGAATCCTCATTTGGATCGGGTTTTGGGGGGGCTGCTAAAATGGCGGGGCGGGGCTGACCGAAGGGGGGACAGCAGCCCTGTTTCCCGGGACAGAAAGCTTGTGAGGTTTGGCTTTCAGGTGCAGTGTGTGGCATAGCCTGGGCACTCTGGGGGCAGGCAGGGCTTTCTGTGCTGGCACCTTTTCCCTGCGAGGAATCCTCATTTGGATCCGGTTTGGATCGGGTGGCCGGCAATGGTGGAGCGGGGCTGACCAAAGGGGGGACAGCAGCCCTGTTTCCCGCGACAGAAAGCTTGTGAGGTTTGGCTTTCAGGTGCAGTGTGTGGCACAGCTTGGGCACTCTTTGGGCAGGCAGGGCTTTCTGTGCTGGCACCTTTTCCCTGCGAGGAATCCTCATTTGGATCGGGTTTGGAACGGGTGGCCGGCAATGGCGGGGCGGGGGTGATCAAAGGGGGGACAGCAGCCCTGTTTCCCGGGACAGAAAGCTTGTGAGGTTTGGCTTTCAGGTGCAGTGTGTGGCGCAGCCTGGGGTGTCCGTGGGCAGGCAGGGCTTTCTGTGCTGGCACCTTTTCCCTGCGAGGAATCCTCATTTGGATCGGGTTTTGGGGGGGCTGCTAAAATGGCGGGGCGGGGCTGACCAAAGGGGGGACAGCAGCCCTGTTTCCCGGACAGAAAGCTTGTGAGGTTTGGCTTTCAGGTGCAGTGTGTGGCGCAGCCTGGGCACACTGCGGGCAGGCAGGGGTTTCCGTGCTGGCACCTTTTCCCTGCGAGGAATCCTCATTTGGATCGGGTTTGGATCGGGTGGCCGGCAGTGGTGGGCGGGGCTGACCAAAGGGGGGGCAGCAGCCCTGTTTCCCGGGACAGAAAGCCTGTGAGGTTTGGCTTTCAGGTGCAGTGTGTGGCACAGCCTGGGGACTCTGTGGGCAGGCAGGGCTTTCTGTGCTGGCACCTTTTCCCTGCGAGGAATCCTCATTTGGATCGGGTTTGGATCGGGTGGCCGGCAACGGCGGGGCGGGGCTGAGCAAAGGGTGGACAGCAGCCCTGTTTCCCGGGACAGAAAGCTTGTGAGGTTTGGCTTTCAGGTGCAGTGTGTGGCGCGGCCTGGGGTGTCCGTGGGCAGGCAGGGCTTTCTGTGCTGGCACCTTTTCCCTGCGAGGAATCCTCATTTGGATCGGGTTTGGATCGTGTGGCCGGCAATGGCGGGGCGGGGCTGAACCAAGGGGGGGGACAGCAGCCCTGTTTCCCGGGACAGAAAGCTTGTGAGGTTTGGCTTTCAGGTGCAGTGTGTGGCTCAGCCTGGGCACTCTGTGGGCAGGCAGGGCTTTTTGTGCTGGCACCTTTTCCCTGCGAGGAATCCTCATTTGGATCGAGTTTTGGGGGGGCTGCTAAAATGGCGGGGCGCGGGTGACCGAAGGGGGGACAGCAGCCCTGTTTCCCGGGACAGAAAGCTTGTGAGGTTTGGCTTTCAGGTGCAGTGTGTGGCACAGCCTGGGCCCTCTGTGGGCAGGCAGGGCTTTCTGTGCTGGCACCTTTTCCCTGCGAGGAATCCTCATTTGGATCGGGTTTTGGGGGGGCTGCTAAAATGGCGGGGCGGGGCTGACCAAAGTGGGGACAGCAGCCCTGTTTCCCGGGACAGAAAGCTTGTGAGGTTTGGCTTTCAGGTGCAGTGTGTGGCACAGCCTGGGCACTCTGTGGGCAGCCAGGGCTTTCTGTGCTGGCACCTTTTCCCTGCGAGGAATCCTCATTTGGATCGGGTGGCCGTCAATGCCGGGGCGGGGCGGACCAAAGTGGGGACAGCAGCCCTGTTTCCCGGGACAGAAAACTTGTGAGGTTTGGCTTTCAGGTGCAGTGTGTGGCACAGCCTGGGGTGTCCGTGGGCAGGCAGGGCTTTCTGTGCTGGCACCTTTTCCCTGCGAGGAATTCTCATTTGGATCGGGTTTGGATCGGGTGACCCACAATGGCCGGGCGGGGGTGACCAAAGGGGGGACAGCAGCCCTGTTTCCCGGGACAGAAAGCTTGTGAGGTTTGGCTTTCAAGTGCAGTGTGTGGCACAGCCTGGGTTGTCCGTGGGCAGGCAGGGCTTTCTGTGCTGGCACCTTTTCCCTGCGAGGAATCCTCATTTGGATCGGGTTTGGATCGGGTGGCCGGCAGTGGTGGGCGGGGCTGACCAAGGTGGGGGACAGCAGCCCTGTTTCCCGGGACAGAAAGCCTGTGAGGTTTGGCTTTCAGGTGCAGTGTGTGGCACAGCCTGGGGACTCTGTGGGCAGGCAGGGCTTTCTGTGCTGGCACCTTTTCCCTGCGAGGAATCCTCATTTGGATCGGGTTTTGGGGGGCTGCTAAAATGGCGGGGCGGGGCTGACCAAAGGGGGGACAGCAGCCCTGTTTCCCGGGACAGAAAGATTGTGAGGTTTGGCTTTCAGGTGCAGTGTGTGGCACAGCCTGGGCACTCTGTGGGCAGGCAGTGCTTTCTGTGCTGGCACCTTTTCCCTGCGAGGAAACTTCATTTGGATCGGGTTTGGATCGGGTGGCCCACAATGGCAGGGCGAGGGTGACCAAAGGGGGGACAGCAGCCCTGTTTCCCGGGACAGAAAGCTTGTGAGGTTTGGCTTTCAGGTGCAGTGTGTGGCGCAGCCTGGGGTGTCCGTGGGCAGGCAGGGCTTTCTGTGCTGGCACCTTTTCCCTGCGAGGAATCCTCATGTGGATCGGGTTTTGGGGGGGCTGCTAAAATGGCGGGGCGGGGCTGACCAAAGGGGGGACAGCAGTCCTGTTTCCCGGGACAGAAAGCTTGTGAGGTTTGGCTTTCAGGTGCAGTGTGTGGCACAGCCTGGGCACTCTGTGGGCAGGCAGGGCTTTCTGTGCTGGCACCTTTTCCCTGCGAGGAATCCTCATTTGGATCGGGTTTGGATCGGGTGGCCGGCAGTGTTGGGCGGGGCTGACCAAAGGGGGGACAGCAGCCCTGTTTCCCGGGACAGAAAACTTGTGAGGTTTGGCTTTCAGGTGCAGTGTGTGGCGCAGCCTGGGCACACTGTGGGCAGGCAGGGCTTTCTGTGCTGGCACCTTTTCCCTGCGAGGAATTCTCATTTGGATCGGGTTTTGGGGGGCTGCTAAAATGGCGGGGCGGGGCTGACCAAAGGGGGGACAGCAGCCCTGTTTCCGGGACAGAAAACTTATGAGGTTTGGCTTTCAGGTGCAGTGTGTGGCGCAACCTGGGGTGTCCGTGAACAGGCAGGGCTTTCTGTGCTGGCACCTTTTCCCTGCGAGGAATCCTCATTTGGATCGGTTTTGGATCGGATGGCCGGCAGTGGTGGGCGTGGCTGAGCAAAGGGGGGACAGCAGCCCTGTTTCCCGGGACAGAAAGCTTGTGAGGTTTGGCTTTCAGGTGCAGTGTGTGGCACAGCCTGGGCACTCTGTGGGCAGGCAGGGCTTTCTGTGCTGGCACCTTTTCCCTGCGAGGAATCCTCATTTGGATCGGGTTTGGATCGGGTGGCCGGCAGTGGTGGGCGGTGCTGACCAAGGTGGGGGACAGCAGCCCTGTTTCCCGGGACAGAAAGCCTGTGAGGTTTGGCTTTCAGGTGCAGTGTGTGGCACAGCCTGGGGACTCTGTGGGCAGGCAGGGCTTTCTGTGCTGGCACCTTTTCCCTGCGAGGAATCCTCATTTGGATCGGGTGGCCGGCAGTGGTGGGCGGGGCTGAGCAAAGGGGGGACAGCAGCCCTGTTTCCCGGGACAGAAAGCTTGTGAGGTTTGGCTTTCAGGTGCAGTGTGTGGCGCAGCCTGGGCACACTGTGGGCAGGCAGGGCTTTCTGTGCTGGCACCTTTTCCCTGCGAGGAATCCTCATTTGGATCGGGTGGCCGGCAGTGGTGGGCGGGGCTGAGCAAAGGGGGGACAGCAGCCCTGTTTCCCGGGACAGAAAGCTTGTGAGGTTTGGCTTTCAGGTGCAGTGTGTGGTGCAGTCTTGGGTGTCCGTGATCGGGCAGGGCTTTCTGTGCTGGCACCTTTTCCCTGCGAGGAATTCTCATTTGGATCGGGTTTGGATCGAGTGGCCGGCAATGGCTGGGCCGGGCTGACCAAATGGGGGACAGCAGCCCTGTTTCCCGGGACAGAAAGCTTGTGAGCTTTGGATTTCAGGTGCAGTGTGTGGCGGAGCCTGGGGTGTCCGTGAGCAGGCAGTGCTTTCTGTGCTGGCACCTTTTCCCTGCGAGGAATTCTCATTTGGATCGGGTTTTGGGCGGGCTGTTAAAATGGCGGGGCGGGGCTGACCAAAGGGGGGACAGCAGCCCTGTTTCCCGGGACAGAAAGCTTGTGAGGTTTGGCTTTCAGGTGCAGTGTGTGGCGCAGACTGGGCACTCCGTGGGCAGGCAGGGCTTTCTGTGCTGGCACCTTTTCCCTGCGAGGAATCCTCATTTGGATCGGGTTTGGATTGGGTGGCCGGCAATGGCGGGGCGGGGCTGAGCAAAGGGGGGACAGCAGCCCTGTTTCCCGGGACAGAAAGCTTGTGAGTTTTCGCTTTCATGTGCAGTGTGTGGGACAGCTTGGGCACTCTGTGGCCAGCCAGGACATTCTCTGCTGGCACCTTTTCCCTGCGAGGAATTGTCATTTGGATCGCGTTTTGTCGGGTGGCCGGCAATGGCGGGTCGGGGCTGACCAAAGTGGGGACAGCAGCCCTGTTTCCCGGGACGGAAAGCTTGTGAGCTTTGGCTTTCAGGTGCAGTGTGTGGCGTAGCCTGGGGTGTCCGTGAGCAGGCAGTGCTTTCTGTGCTGGCACCTTTTCCCTGCGAGGAATCCTCATTTGGATCGGGTTTGGGGGCGGCTGCTAAAATGGCGGGGCGGGGCTGAGCAAAGGGGGGACAGCAGCCCTGTTTCCCGGGACAGAAAGCTTGTGAGGTTTGGCTTTCAGGTGCATTGTGTGGCACAGCCTGGGCACTCTGTGGGCAGGCAGGGCTTTCTGTGCTGTCACCTTTTCCCTGCGAGGAATCCTCATTTGGATCGGGTTTGGATTGGGTTGCCGGCAATGGCGTGGCGGGGCTGACCAAAGGGGGGACAGCAGCCCTGTTTCCCGGGACAGAAAGCTTGTGAGGTTTGGCTTTCAGGTGCAGTGTGTGGCACAGCCTGGGAACTCTGTGGGCAGGCAGGGCTTTCTGTGCTGGCACCTTTTCCCTGCGAGGAATTCTCATTTGGATCGGGTTTTGGGGGGCTGATAAAATGGCGGGGCAGGGCTGACCAAAGGGGGGACAGCAGCCCTGTTTCCCGGGACAGAAAGCTTGTGAGCTTTGGCTTTAAGGTGCAGTGTGTGGCGCAGACTGGGCACTCCGTGGGCAGGCAGGGCTTTCTGTGCTGGCACCTTTTCCCTGCGAGGAATCCTCATTTGGATCGGGTTTGGATCGGGTGGCCGGCAATGGCGGGGCGGGGCTGACCAAAGGGGGGACAGCAGCCTTGTTTCCCGGGACAGAAAGCTTGTGAGCTTTGGCTTTCAGGTGCAGTGTGTGGCGCAGACATGGGTGTCCGTGAGCAGGCAGGGCTTTCTGTGCTGGCACCTTTTCCCTGCGAGGAATCCTCATTTGGATCGGGTTTTGGGGGGGCTGCTCAAATGGCGGGGCGGGGCTGACCAAAGGGGGGACTGCAGACCTGTTTCCCGGGACAGAAAGCTTGTGAGGTTTGGCTTTCAGGTGCAGTGTGTGGCGTAGCCTGGGGTGTCCTTGAGCAGGAAGGGCTTTTTGTGCTGGCACCTTTTCCCTGCGAGGAATCCTCATTTGGATCGGGTTTGGATCGGGTGGCCGGCAATGGCGGCGCGGGGCTGACCAAAGGGTGGACAGCAGCCCTGTTTCCCGGGACAGAAAGCTTGTGAGGTTTGGCTTTCAGGTGCAGTGTGTGGCGTAGCCTGGGGTGTCCGTGAGCAGGCACGGAGCCTGGGGTGTTCTGTGCTGGCACCTTTTCCCTGCGAGGAATCCTCATTTGGATCGGGTTTGGATCGGGTGGCCGGCAATGGCGGGGCGGGGCTGACCAAAGGGGGGACAGCAGCCCTGTTTCCCGGGACAGAAAGCTTGTGAGGTTTGGCTTTCAGGTGCAGTGTGTGGCGCAGCCTGGGCACTCTGTGGGCAGGCAGGGCTTTCTGTGCTGGCACCTTTTCCCTGCGAGGAATCCTCATTTGGATCGGGTTTTGGGGGGCTGCTAAAATGGCGGGGCTGGGCTGACCAAAGGGGGGACAGCAGCCCTGTTTCCCGGGACAGAAAGCTTGTGAGGTTTGGCTTTCAGGTGCAGTGTGTGGCGCAGTCATGGGTGTCCGTGAGCAGGCAGGGCTTTCTGTGCTGGCACCTTTTCCCTGCGAGGAATCCTCATTTGAATCGGGTTTTGGGGGGGCTGCTAAAATGGCGGGGCTGGGCTGACCATAGGGGGGACAGCAGCCCTGTTTCCCGGGACAGAAAGCTTGTGAGCTTTGGCTTTCAGGTGCAGTGTGTGGCGCAGCCTGGGTTGTCCGTGAGCAGGCAGGGCTTTCTGTGCTGGCACCTTTTCCCTGCGAGGAATCCTCATTTGGATCGGGTTTTGGGGGGGCTGCTAAAATGGCGGGGCAGGGCTGAGCAAAGGGGGGACAGCAGCCCTGTTTCCCGGGACAGAAAGCTTGTGAGGTTTGGCTTTCAGGTGCAGTGTGTGGCGCAGCCTGGGGTGTCCGTGGGCAGGCAGGGCTTTCTGTGCTGGCACCTTTTCCCTGCGAGGAATCCTCATTTGCATCGGGTTTGGATCGGGTGGCCGGCAGTGGCGGGGCGGGGCTGACCAAAGGGGGGACAGCAGCCCTGTTTCCCGGGACAGAAAGCTTGTGAGCTTTGGATTTCGGGTGCAGTGTGTGGCGCAGCCTGGGCACTCCGTGGGCAGGAAGGGGTTTCTGTGCTGGCACCTTTTCCCTGCGAGGAATCCTCATTTGGATCGGGTTTTGGGGGGGCTGCTCAAATGGCGGGGCGGGGCTGAGCAAAGGGGGGACAGCAGCCCTGTTTCCCGGGACAGAAAGCTTGTGAGGTTTGGCTTTCAGGTGCAGTGTGTGGGACAGCCTGGGCACTCTGTGGGCAGGCAGGGCTTTCTGTGCTGGCACCTTTTCCCTGCGAGGAATCCTCATTTGGATCGGGTTTTGGGGGGGCTGCTCAAATGGCGGGGCGGGGCTGACCAAAGGGGGGACTGCAGCCCTGTTTCCCGGGACAGAAAGCTTGTGAGTTTTTGTTTTCGGGTGCAGTGTGTGGGACAGCCTGGGCACTCTGTGGCCAGCCAGGACTTTCTGTGCTGGCACCTTTTCCCTGCGAGGAATCCTCATTTGGATCGGGTTTTGGGGGGCCTGCTAAAATGGCGAGGCGGGGCTGACCAAAGGGGGGACAGCAGCCCTGTTTCCCGAGACAGAAAGCTTGTGAGGTTTGGCTTTCAGGTGCAGTGTGTGGCGCAGTCATGGGTGTCCGTGAGCAGGCAGGGCTTTCTGTGCTAGCACCTTTTCCCTGCGAGGAATCCTCATTTGGATCCGGTTTGGATCGGGTGGCCGGCAATGGTGGGGCGGGGCTGACCAAAGGGGGGACAGCAGCCCTGTTTTCCGGGACAGAAAGCTTGTGAGGTTTGGCTTTCAGGTGCAGTGTGTGGCGTAGCCTGGGGTGTCCTTGAGCAGGCAGGGCTTTCTGTGCTGGCACCTTTTCCCTGCGAGGAATCCTCATTTGGATCTGGTTTGGATCGGGTGGCCGGCAATGGCGGCGCGGGGCTGACCAAAGGGTGGACAGCAGCCCTGTTTCCCGGGACAGAAAGCTTGTGAGGTTTGGCTTTCAGGTGCAGTGTGTGGCGCAGCCTGGGGTGTCCGTGAGCAGGCACGGAGCCTGGGGTGTTCTGTGCTGGCACCTTTTCCCTGCGAGGAATCCTCATTTGGATCGGGTTTGGATTGGGTGGCCGGCAATGGCGGGGCGGGGCTGACCAAAGGGGGGACAGCAGCCCTGTTTCCCGGGACAGAAAGCTTGTGAGGTTTGGCTTTCAGGTGCAGTGTGTGGCGCAGCCTGGGCACTCTGTGGGCAGGCAGGGCTTTCTGTGCTGGCACCTTTTCCCTGCGAGGAATCCTCATTTGGATCGGGTTTTGGGGGGCTGCTAAAATGGCGGGGCTGGGCTGACCAAAGGGGGGACAGCAGCCCTGTTTCCCGGGACAGAAAGCTTGTGAGGTTTGGCTTTCAGGTGCAGTGTGTGGCGCAGTCATGGGTGTCCGTGAGCAGGCAGGGCTTTCTGTGCTGGCACCTTTTCCCTGCGAGGAATCCTCATTTGAATCGGGTTTTGGGGGGGCTGCTAAAATGGCGGGGCTGGGCTGACCATAGGGGGGACAGCAGCCCTGTTTCCCGGGACAGAAAGCTTGTGAGCTTTGGCTTTCAGGTGCAGTGTGTGGCGCAGCCTGGATTGTCCGTGAGCAGGCAGGGCTTTCTGTGCTGGCACCTTTTCCCTGCGAGGAATCCTCATTTGGATCGGGTTTTGGGGGGGCTGCTAAAATGGCGGGGCGGGGCTGACCAAAGGGGGGACAGCAGCCCTGTTTCCCGGGACAGAAAGCTTGTGAGTTTTCGCTTTCAGGTGCAGTGTGTGGCGCAGCCTGGGGTGTCCGTGGGCAGGCAGGGCTTTCTGTGCTGGCACCTTTTCCCTGCGAGGAATCCTCATTTGGATCGGGTTTGGATCGGGTGGCCGGCAGTGGCGGGGCGGGGCTGACCAAAGGGGGGACAGCAGCCCTGTTTCCCGGGACAGAAAGCTTGTGAGCTTTGGATTTCGGGTGCAGTGTGTGGCGCAGCCTGGGCACTCCGTGGGCAGGAAGGGCTTTCTGTGCTGGCACCTTTTCCCTGCGAGGAATCCTCATTTGGATCGGGTTTTGGGGGGGCTGCTCAAATGGCGGGGCGGGGCTGAGCAAAGGGGGGACAGCAGCCCTGTTTCCCGGGACAGAAAGCTTGTGAGGTTTGGCTTTCAGGTGCAGTGTGTGGGACAGCCTGGGCACTCTGTGGGCAGGCAGGGCTTTCTGTGCTGGCACCTTTTCCCTGCGAGGAATCCTCATTTGGATCGGGTTTGGATCGGGTGGCCGGCAGGAGTGGGCGGGGCTGACCAAAGGGGGGACAGCAGCCCTGTTTCCCGGGACTGGAAGCTTGTGAGCTTTGGCTTTCAGGTGCAGTGTGTGGCGCAGCCTGGGCACTCCGTGCGCAGGCAGTGCTTTCTGTGCTGGCACCTTTTCCCTGCGAGGAATCCTCATTTGGATCGGGTTTGGATCGGGTGGCCGGCAACGACGTGGCGGGGCTGACCCAAGGGGGGACAGCAGCCCTGTTTCCCGGGACAGAAAGCTTGTGAGGTTTGGCTTTCAGGTGCAGTGTGTGGCGTAGACTGGGGTGTCCGTGGGCAGGCAGGGCTTTCTGTGCTGGCACCTTTTCCCTGCGAGGAATCCTCATTTGGATCGGGTTTGGATCGGGTGGCCGGCAATGGCGGGGCGGGGCTGACCCAAGGGGGGACAGCAGCCCTGTTACCCGGGACAGAAAGCTTGTGAGCTTTGGATTTCAGGTGCAGTGTGTGGCGCAGTCTTGGGTGTCCGTGAGCAGGCAGGGCTTTCTGTGCTGGCACCTTTTCCCTGCGAGGAATCCTCATTTGCATCGGGTTTTGGGGGGGCTGCTAAAATGTCGGGGCGGGGCTGACCAAAGGGGGGACAGCAGCCCTGTTTCCCGGGACAGAAAGCTTGTGAGGTTTGGCTTTCAGGTGCAGTGTGTGGCGCAGTCTTGGGTGTCCGTGAGCAGGCAGGGCTTTCTGTGCTGGCACCTTTTCCCTGCGAGGAATCCTCATTTGGATCGGGTTTTGGGGGGGCTGCTAAAATGGCGGGGCGGGGCTGAGCAAAGCGCGGACAGCAGCCCTGTTTCCCGGGACAGAAAGCCTGTGAGCTTTGGCTTTCAGGTGCAGTGTGTGGCGTAGCCTGGGGTTTCCGTGGGCAGGCAGGGCTTTCTGTGCTGGCACCTTTTCCCTGCGAGGAATCCTCATTTGGATCGGGTTTTGGGGGGCCTGCTAAAATGGCGGGGCGGGGCTGACCAAAGGGGGGACAGCAGCCCTGTTTCCCGGGACAGAAAGCTTGTGAGGTTTGGCTTTCAGGTGCAGTGTGTGGCGCAGCCTGGGGTGTTCGTGCGCAGGCAGTGCTTTCTGTGCTGGCACCTTTTCCCTGCGAGGAATCCTCCTTTGGATCGGGTTTGGATCGGGTGGCCGACAATGGCGGGGCGGGGCTGAGCAAAGGGGGGACAGCAGCCCTGTTTCCCGGGACAGAAAGCTTGTGAGCTTTGGCTTTCAGGTGCAGTGTGTGGCGCAGCCTGGGCACTCTGTGGGCAGGCAGGGCTTTCTGTGCTGGCACCTTTTCCCTTCAAGGAATCCTCGTTTGGATCGGTTGGCCGGCAGGAGTGGGCGGGGCTGACCAAAGGGGGGACAGCAGCCCTGTTTCCCAGGACAGAAAGCTTGTGAGGTTTGGCTTTCAGGTGCAGTGTGTGGCGTAGCCTTGGGTTTCCGTGGGCAGGCAGGGCTTTCTGTGCTGGCACCTTTTCCCTGCGAGGAATCCTCATTTGGATCGGGTTTTGGGGGGCCTGCTAAAATGGCGGGGCGGGACTGACCAAAGGGGGGACAGCAGCCCTGTTTCCCGGGACAGAAAGCTTGTGAGGTTTGGCTTTCAGGTGCAGTGTGTGGCGCAGCCTGGGGTGTCCGTGAGCAGGCAGGGCTTTCTGTGCTGGCACCTTTTCCCTGCGAGGAATCCTCATTTGCATCGGGTTTTGGGGGGCCTGGTAAAATGGCGGGGCGGGGCTGAGCAAAGGGGGGACAGCAGCCCTGTTTCCCGGGACAGAAAGCTTGTGAGGTTTGGCTTTCAGGTGCAGTGTGTGGCGCAGCCTGGGGTGTCCGTGAGCAGGCAGGGCTTTCTGTGCTGGCACCTTTTCCCTGCGAGGAATCCTCATTTGCATCGGGTTTTGGGGGGCCTGCTAAAATGGCGGGGCGGGGCTGACGAAAGGGGGGACAGCAGCCCTGTTTCCCGGGACAGAAAGCTTGTGAGGTTTGGTTTTCACGTGCAGTGCGTGGGACAGCCTGGGCACTCTGTGGGCAGGCAGGGCTTTCTGTGCTGGCACCTTTTCCCTGCGAGGAATCCTCATTTGGATCGGGTTTGGATCGGGTGGCCGGCAATGGCGGGGCGGGGCTGAGCAAAGGGGGGACAGCAGCCCTGTTTCCCGGGACAGAAAGCTTGTGAGGTTTGGCTTTCAGGTGCAGTGTGTGGCGCAGCCTGGGCACTCTGTGGGCAGGCAGTGCTTTCTGTGCTGGCACCTTTTCCATGCAAGCAATCCTCATTTGGATCGGATTTAGATTGGGTGGCCGGCAGGAGTGGGCGGGGCTGAGCAAAGGGGGGACAGCAGCCCTGTTTCCCGGGACAGAAAGCTTGTGAGCTTTGGCTTTCAGGTGCAGTGTGTGGCGCAGCCTGGGGTGTCCGTGAGCAGGCAGTGCTTTCTGTGCTGGCACCTTTTCCCTGCGAGGAATCCTCATTTGGATCGGGTTTTGGGGGGGCTGCTAAAATGGCGGGGCGGGGCTGAGCAAAGGGGGGACAGCAGCCCTGTTTCCCGGGACAGAAAGCTTGTGAGGTTTGGCTTTCAGGTGCAGTGTGTGGCGCAGCCTGGGCACTCTGTGGGCAGGCAGGGCTTTCTGTGCTGGCACCTTTTCCCTGCGAGGAATCCTCATTTGGATCGGGTTTGGATGGGGTGGCCGGCAGGAGTGGGCGGGGCTGACCAAAGGGGGGACAGCAGCCCTGTTTCCCGGGACAGAAAGTTTGTGAGGTTTGGCTTTCAGGTGCAGTGTGTGGCGCAGCCTGGGCACTCCGCGCGTAGGCAGTGCTTTCTGTGCTGGCACCTTTTCCCTGCGAGGAATCCTCATTTGCATCGGGTTTGGATCGGGTGGCCGGCAATGGCGGGGCGGGGCTGAGCATTGGGGGGACAGCAGCCCTGTTTCCCGGGACAGAAAGCTTGTGAGGTTTGGCTTTCAGGTGCAGTGTGTGGCGCAGTCTTGGGTGCCCGTGAGCAGGCAGGGCTTTCTGTGCTGGCACCTTTTCCCTGCGAGGAATCCTCATTTGCATCGGGTTTTGGGGGGGCTGCTAAAATGGCGTGGCGGGGCTGACCAAAGGGGGGACAGCAGCCCTGTTTCCCGGGACAGAAAGCTTGTGAGTTTTGGCTTTCAGGTGCAGTGTGTGGCGCAGCCTGGGCACTCTGTGGGCAGGCAGGGCTTTCTGTGCTGGCACCTTTTCCCTGCGAGGAATCCTCATTTGGATCGGGTTTGGATCGGGTGGCCGGCAATGGCGGGTTCGGGCTGAGCAAAGGGGGGACAGCAGCCCTGTTTCCCGGGACAGAAAGCTTGTGAGGTTTGGCTTTCAGGTGCAGTGTGTGGCGCAGCCTGGGCACTCCGTGGGCAGGCAGTGCTTTCTGTGCTGGCACCTTTTCCCTGGGAGGAATCCTCATTTGGATCGGGTTTGGATCGGGTGGCCGGCAATGGCGGGGCGGGGCTGAACAAAGGGGGGACAGCAGCCCTGTTTCCCGGGACAGAAAGCTTGTGAGGTTTGGCTTTCAGGTGCAGTGTGTGGCGCAGCCTGGGGTGTCCGTGAGCAGGCAGGGCTTTCTGTGCTGGCACCTTTTCCCTGCGAGGAATCCTCATTTGCATCGGGTTTGGATCGGGTGGCCAGCAACGGCGGGGCGGGGCTGACCAAAGGGGGGACAGCAGCCCTGTTTCCCGGGACAGAAAGCTTGTGAGGTTTGGCTTATACGCGCAGTGCGTGGGACAGCCTGGGCACTCTGTGGGCAGGCAGGGCTTTCTGTGCTGGCACGTTTTCCCTGCAAGGAATCCTCATTTGGATCGGGTTTTGGGGGGGCTGCTAAAATGGCGGGGCGGGGCTGACCAAAGGGGGGACAGCAGCCCTGTTTCCCGGGACAGAAAGCTTGTGAGCTTTGGCTTTCAGGTGCAGTGTGTGGCGCAGGGTGGGCACTCTGTGGGCATGCAGAGCTTTCTGGCCGGGCACCTTTTCCCTGCGAGGAATCCTCATTTGGATCGGGTTTGGATCGGGTGGCCGGCAGGGGTGGGCGGGGCTGACCAAAGGGGGGACAGCAGCCCTGTTTCCCGGGACAGAAAGCTTGTGAGCTTTGGCTTTCAGGTGCAGTGTGTGGCGCAGCCTGGGCACTCTGTGGGCCGGCAGGGCTTTCTGTGCTGGCACCTTTTCCCTGCGAGGAATCCTCATTTGGATCGGGTTTTGGGGGGGCTGCTAAAATGGCGGGGCGAGGCTGACCAAAGGGGGGACAGCAGCCCTGTTTCCCGGGACAGAAAGCTTGTGAGGTTTGGCTTTCAGGTGCAGTGTGTGGCGCAGCCTGGGCACTCCGTGGGCAAGCAGTGCTTTCTGTGCTGGCACCTTTTCCCTGGGAGGAATCCTCATTTGGATCGGGTTTGGATTGGGTGGCCGGCAATGGCGGGGCGGGGCTGACCAAAGGGGGGACAGCAGCCCTGTTTCCCGGGACAGAAAGCTTGTGAGGTTTGGCTTTCAAGTGCAGTGTGTGGCGCAGCCTGCGGTGTCCGTGAGCAGCCAGGGCTTTCTGTGCTGGCACCTTTTCCCTGCGAGGAATCCTCATTTGGATCGGGTTTGGATCGGGTGGCCGGCAATGGCGGGGCGGGGCTGAACAAAGGGGGGACAGCAGCCCTGTTTCCCGGGACAGAAAGCTTGTGAGGTTTGGCTTTCAGGTGCAGTGTGTGGGACAGCCTGGGCACTCTGTGGGCAGGCAGGGCTTTCTGTGCTGGCACCTTTTCCCTGCGAGGAATCCTCATTTGGATCGGGTTTTGGGGGGGCTGCTAAAATGGCGGGGCGGGGCTGAGCAAAGGGGGGACAGCAGCCCTGTTTCCCGGGACAGAAAGCTTGTGAGGTTTGGCTTTCAGGTGCAGTGTGTGGCGCAGCCTGGGCACTCTGTGGGCAGGCAGGGCTTTCTGTGCTGGCACCTTTTCCCTGCAAGGAATCCTCGTTTGGATCGGTTGGCCGGCAGGAGTGGGCGGGGCTGACCAAAGGGGGGACAGCAGCCCTGTTTCCCGGGACAGAAAGCTTGTGAGGTTTGGCTTTCAGGTGCAGTGTGTGGCGCAGTCTTGGGTGCCCGTGAGCAGGCAGGGCTTTCTGTGCTGGCACCTTTTCCCTGCGAGGAATCCTCATTTGGATCGGGTTTTGGGGGGGCTGTTAAAATGGCGGGGCGGGGCTGACCAAAGGGGGGACAGCAGCCCTGTTTCCCGGGACAGAAAGCCTGTGAGGTTTGGCTTTCAGGTGCAGTGTGTGGCTCAGCCTGGGCACTCTGTGGGCTGGCAGAGCTTTCTGGCCTGGCACCTTTTCCCTGCGAGGAATCCTCATTTGGATCGGGTTTGGATCGGGTGGCCGGCAGGGGTGGGCGGGGCTGACCAAAGGGGGGACAGCAGCCCTGTTTCCCGGGACAGAAAGCTTGTGAGCTTTGGCTTTCAGGTGCAGTGTGTGACGCAGCCTGGGCTGTCCGTGAGCCGGCAGGGCTTTCTGTGCTGGCACCTTTTCCCTACAAGGAATCCTCATTTGCATCGGGTTTGGATCGGGTGGCCGGCAATGGCGGGGCGGGGCTGACCAAAGGGGGGACAGCAGCCCTGTTTCCCGGGACAGAAAGCTTGTGAGCTTTGGCTTTCAGGTGCAGTGTGTGGCGTAGCCTGGGGTGTCTGTGAGCAGGCAGGGCTTTCTGTGCTGGCACCTTTTCCCTGCGAGGAATCCTCATTTGCATCGGGTTTGGATCGGGTGGCCGGCAATGGCGGGGCGGGGCGGGGCTGACCAAAGGGGGACAGCAGCCCTCTTTCCCGGGACAGAAAGCTTGTGAGTTTTGGCTTTCAGGTGCAGTGTGTGGGACAGCCTGGGCACTCTGTGGCCAGCCAGGGCTTTCTGTGCTGGCTCCTTTTCCCTGCAAGGAATCCTCATTTGGATCGGGTTTGGATCGGGTGGCCGGCAGGAGTGGGCGGGGCTGACCAAAGGGGGGACAGCAGCCCTGTTTCCCGGGACAGAAAGCTTGTGAGGTTTGGCTTTCAGGTGCAGTGTGTGGCGCAGCCTGGGGTGTCCGTGAGCAGGCAGGGCTTTCTGTGCTGGCACCTTTTCCCTGCGAGGAATCCTCATTTGCATCGGGTTTGGATCGGGTGGCCAGCAACGGCGGGGCGGGGCTGACCAAAGGGGGGACAGCAGCCCTGTTTCCCGGGACAGAAAGCTTGTGAGGTTTGGTTTTCAGGTGCAGTGTGTGGCGCAGGGTAGGCACTCTGTGGGCATGCAGAGCTTTCTGGCCTGGCACCTTTTCCCTGCGAGGAATCCTCATTTGGATCGGGTTTGGATCCGGTGGCCTGCAGGGGTGGGCGGGGCTGACCAAAGGGGGGACAGCAGCCCTGTTTCCCGGGACAGAAAGCTTGTGAGCTTTGGCTTTCAGGTGCAGTGTGTGGCGCAGCCTGGGGTGTCCGTGAGCAGGCAGGGCTTTCTGTGCTGGCTCCTTTTGCCTGCGAGGAATCCTCATTTGCATCGGGTTTGGATCGGGTGGCCGGCAATGGCGGGGCGGGGCGGGGCTGACCAAAGGGGGACAGCAGCCCTCTTTCCCGGGACAGAAAGCTTGTGAGTTTTGGCTTTCAGGTGCAGTGTGTGGGACAGCCTGGGCACTCTGTGGCCAGCCAGGGCTTTCTGTGCTGGCACCTTTTCCCTGCGAGGAATCCTCATTTGGATCGGGTTTGGATCGGTTGGCCGGCAGTGGCGGGGCGGGGCTGACCAAAGGGGGGACAGCAGCCCTGTTTCCCGGGACAGAAAGCTTGTGAGGTTTGGCTTTCAGGTGCAGTGTGTGGCGCAGCCTGGGCACTCTGTGGGCAGGCAGGGCTTTCTGTGCTGGCACCTTTTCCCTGCGAGGAATCCTCATTTGGATCGGGTTTTGGGGGGCCTGCTAAAATGGCGGGGCGCGGTTGAGCAAAAGGGGGACAGCAGCCCTGTTTCCCGGGACAGAAAGCTTGTGAGTTTTGGCTTTCAGGTGCAGTGTGTTTTTGACAGCCTGGGCACTCTGTGGCCAGCCAGGACTTTCTGTGCTGGCACCTTTTCCCTGCACGGCATCCTAATTTGGGTCGGGTTTGGATCGGGTGGTCGGCAGGAGTGGGCGGGGGTGACCAAAGGGGGGACAGCAGCCCTGTTTCCCGGGACAGAAAGCTTGTGAGGTTTAGCTTTCAGGTGCAGTGTGTGGCGCAGCCTGGGCACTGTGTGTGGCGTAGCCTGGGGTGTCCGTGGGCAGGAAGGGCTTTCTGTGCTGGCACCTTTTCCCTGCGAGGAATCCTCATTTGGATCGGGTTTGGATCGGGTGGCCGGCAATGGCGGGGCGGGGCTGACCAAAGGGGGGACAGCAGCCCTGTTTCCCGGGACAGAAAGCTTGTGAGGTTTGGCTTTCAGGTGCAGTGTGTGGCTCAGCCTGGGGTGTCCGTGAGCAGGCAGGGCTTTCTGTGCTGGCACCTTTTCCCTGCGAGGAATCCTCATTTGGATCGGGTTTGGGGGGGGCTGCTAAAGTGGCGGGGCAGGGCTGACCAAAGGGGGGACAGCAGCCCTGTTTCCCGGGACAGAAAGCTTGTGAGGTTTGGCTTTCAGGTGCAGTGTGTGGTGCAGCCTGGGGATTCTGTGGGCAGGCAGGACTTTCTTTTCCCTGCGAGGAATCCTCATTTGGATCGGGTTTGGATCGGGTGGCCGGCAATGGCGGGGCGGGGCTGACCAAAGGGGGGACAGCAGCCCTGTTTCCCGGGACAGAAAGCTTGTGAGTTTTGGCTTTCAGGTGCAGTGTGTGGCGCAGCCTGGGTGTCCGTGAGCAGGCAGGGCTTTCTGTGCTGGCACCTTTTCCCTGCGAGGAATCCTCATTTGGATCGGGTTTGGATCGGGTGGCCGGCAATGGCGGGACGGGGCTGACCAAAGGGGGGACAGCAGCCCTGTTTCCCGGGACAGAAAGTTTGTGAGTTTTGGCTTTCAGGTGCAGTGTGTTTTTGACAGCCTGGCCACTCTGTGGCCAGCCAGGACTTTCTGTGCTGGCAGCTTTTCCCTGCATGGAATCCTCATTTGGATCGGGTTTGGATCGGGTGTCCGGCAGGAGTGGGTGGGGCTGACCAAAGCGGGACAGCAGCCCTGTTTCCCGGGACAGAAAGCTTGTGAGGTTTGGCTTTCAGGTGCAGTGTGTGGCGCACCCTGGGGTGTCCGTGAGCAGGCAGGGCTTTCTGTGCTGGCACCTTTTCCCTGCGAGGAATCCTCATTTGGATCGGGTTTGGATCGGGTGGCCGGCAATGGCGGGGCGGGGCTGACCAAAGGGGGGACAGCAGCCCTGTTTCCCGGGACAGAAAGCTTGTGAGCTTTGGCTTTCAGGTGCAGTGTGTGGCGCAGCCTGGGCACTCTGTGGGCAGGCAGGGCTTTCTGTGCTGGCACCTTTTCCCTGCGAGGAATCCTCATTTGGATAGGGGTTTAGATCGTGTGGCCGGCAATGTCGGGGCGGGGCTGACCAAAGGGGGGGACAGCAGCAGCCTTCTTTTCCCGGGACAGAAAGCTTGTGAGGTTTGGCTTTCAGGTGCAGCGTGTGGCGCAGCCTGGGCACTCTGTGGGCAGGCAGGGCTTTCTGTGCTGGCACCTTTTCCCTGCGAGGAATCCTCATTGGGATCGGGTTTTGGGGGGGCTGCTAAAATGGCGTGGCGGGGCTGACCAAAGGGGGGGACAGCAGCCCTGTTTCCCGGGACAGAAAGCTTGTGAGCTTTGCCTTTCATGTGCAGTGTGTGGCGCAGCCTGGGTGTCCCTGAGCAGGCACGGCTTTCTGTGCTGGCACCTTTTCCCTGCGAGGAATCCTCATTTGGATCGGGTTTGGATCGGGTGGCCGGCAATGGCGGAGCGGGGCTGACTAAAGGGGGGTCAGCAGCAGTCTTCTTTTCCCGGGACAGAAAGCTTGTGAGGTTTGGCTTTCAGGTGCAGTGTGTGGCACAGCCTGGGGTGTCCGTGAGTGGGCAGGGCTTTCTGTGCTGGCACCTTTTCCCTGCGAGGAATCCTCATTTGCATCGGGTTTGGATCGGGTGGCCGGCAATGGCGGGGCGGGGCTAACCAAAGGGGGGGACAGCAGCAGTCTTCTTTTCCCGGGACAGAAAGCTTGTGAGGTTTGGCTTTCAGGTGCAGTGTGTGGTGCAGCCTGGGCACTCTGTGGGCAGGCAGGACTTTCTGTGCTGGCACCTTTTCCCTGCATGGAATCCTCATTTGGATCGGGTTTGGATCGGGTGGCCGGCAGGAGTGGGCGGGGCTGACCAAAGGGGGGACAGCAGCCCTGTTTCCCGGGACTGGAAGCTTGTGAGCTTTGGCTTTCAGGTGCAGTGTGTGGCGCAGCCTGGGCACTGTGTGTGGCGTAGCCTGGGGTGTCCGTGGGCAGGCAGGGCTTTCTGTGCTGGCACCTTTTCCCTGCGAGGAATCCTCATTTGGATCGGGTTTGGATCGGGTGGCCGGCAATGGCGGGGCGGGGCTGACCAAAGGGGGGACAGCAGCCCTGTTTCCCGGGACAGAAAGCTTGTGAGGTTTGGCTTTCAGGTGCAGTGTGTGGTGCAGCCTGGGGATTCTGTGGGCAGGCAGGACTTTCTTTTCCCTGCAAGGAATCCTCATTTGGATCGGGTTTGGATCGGGTGGCCGGCAATGGCGGGGCGGGGCTGAACAAAGGGGGGACAGCAGCCCTGTTTCCCGGGACAGAAAGCTTGTGAGCTTTGGCTTTCAGGTGCAGTGTGTGACGCAGCCTGGGCTGTCCGTGAGCCGGCAGGGCTTTCTGTGCTGGCACCTTTTCCCTACAAGGAATCCTCATTTGCATCGGGTTTGGATCGGGTGGCCGGCAATGGCGGGGCGGGGCTGACCAAAGGGGGGACAGCAGCCCTGTTTCCCGGGACAGAAAGCTTGTGAGCTTTGGCTTTCAGGTGCAGTGTGTGGCGTAGCCTGGGGTGTCTGTGAGCAGGCAGGGCTTTCTGTGCTGGCACCTTTTCCCTGCGAGGAATCCTCATTTGCATCGGGTTTGGATCGGGTGGCCGGCAATGGCGGGGCGGGGCGGGGCTGACCAAAGGGGGACAGCAGCCCTCTTTCCCGGGACAGAAAGCTTGTGAGTTTTGGCTTTCAGGTGCAGTGTGTGGGACAGCCTGGGCACTCTGTGGCCAGCCAGGGCTTTCTGTGCTGGCTCCTTTTCCCTGCAAGGAATCCTCATTTGGATCGGGTTTGGATCGGGTGGCCGGCAGGAGTGGGCGGGGCTGACCAAAGGGGGGACAGCAGCCCTGTTTCCCGGGACAGAAAGCTTGTGAGGTTTGGCTTTCAGGTGCAGTGTGTGGCGCAGCCTGGGGTGTCCGTGAGCAGGCAGGGCTTTCTGTGCTGGCACCTTTTCCCTGCGAGGAATCCTCATTTGCATCGGGTTTGGATCGGGTGGCCAGCAACGGCGGGGCGGGGCTGACCAAAGGGGGGACAGCAGCCCTGTTTCCCGGGACAGAAAGCTTGTGAGGTTTGGTTTTCAGGTGCAGTGTGTGGCGCAGGGTAGGCACTCTGTGGGCATGCAGAGCTTTCTGGCCTGGCACCTTTTCCCTGCGCGGAATCCTCATTTGGATCGGGTTTGGATCCGGTGGCCTGCAGGGGTGGGCGGGGCTGACCAAAGGGGGGACAGCAGCCCTGTTTCCCGGGACAGAAAGCTTGTGAGGTTTGGCTTTCAGGTGCAGTGTGTGGCGCAGCCTGGGCACTCTGTGGGCAGGCAGGGCTTTCTGTGCTGGCACCTTTTCCCTGCGAGGAATCCTCATTTGGATCGGGTTTTGGGGGGCCTGATAAAATGGCGGGGCGCGGTTGAGCAAAAGGGGGACAGCAGCCCTGTTTCCCGGGACAGAAAGCTTGTGAGTTTTGGCTTTCAGGTGCAGTGTGTTTTTGACAGCCTGGGCACTCTGTGGCCAGCCAGGACTTTCTGTGCTGGCACCTTTTCCCTGCAAGGCATCCTAATTTGGGTCGGGTTTGGATCGGGTGGTCGGCAGGAGTGGGCGGGGGTGACCAAAGGGGGGACAGCAGCCCTGTTTCCCGGGACAGAAAGCTTGTGAGGTTTAGCTTTCAGGTGCAGTGTGTGGCGCAGCCTGGGCACTGTGTGTGGCGTAGCCTGGGGTGTCCGTGGGCAGGAAGGGCTTTCTGTGCTGGCACCTTTTCCCTGCGAGGAATCCTCATTTGGATCGGGTTTGGATCGGGTGGCCGGCAATGGCGGGGCGGGGCTGACCAAAGGGGGGACAGCAGCCCTGTTTCCCGGGACAGAAAGCTTGTGAGGTTTGGCTTTCAGGTGCAGTGTGTGGCTCAGCCTGGGGTGTCCGTGAGCAGGCAGGGCTTTCTGTGCTGGCACCTTTTCCCTGCGAGGAATCCTCATTTGGATCGGGTTTGGGGGGGGCTGCTAAAGTGGCGGGGCAGGGCTGACCAAAGGGGGGACAGCAGCCCTGTTTCCCGGGACAGAAAGCTTGTGAGGTTTGGCTTTCAGGTGCAGTGTGTGGTGCAGCCTGGGGATTCTGTGGGCAGGCAGGACTTTCTTTTCCCTGCGAGGAATCCTCATTTGGATCGGGTTTGGATCGGGTGGCCGGCAATGGCGGGGCGGGGCTGACCAAAGGGGGGACAGCAGCCCTGTTTCCCGGGACAGAAAGCTTGTGAGTTTTGGCTTTCAGGTGCAGTGTGTGGCGCAGCCTGGGTGTCCGTGAGCAGGCAGGGCTTTCTGTGCTGGCACCTTTTCCCTGCGAGGAATCCTCATTTGGATCGGGTTTGGATCGGGTGGCCGCCAATGGCGGGACGGGGCTGACCAAAGGGGGGACAGCAGCCCTGTTTCCCGGGACAGAAAGTTTGTGAGTTTTGGCTTTCAGGTGCAGTGTGTTTTTGACAGCCTGGCCACTCTGTGGCCAGCCAGGACTTTCTGTGCTGGCAGCTTTTCCCTGCATGGAATCCTCATTTGGATCGGGTTTGGATCGGGTGTCCGGCAGGAGTGGGTGGGGCTGACCAAAGCGGGACAGCAGCCCTGTTTCCCGGGACAGAAAGCTTGTGAGGTTTGGCTTTCAGGTGCAGTGTGTGGCGCAGCCTGGGGTGTCCGTGAGCAGGCAGGGCTTTCTGTGCTGGCACCTTTTCCCTGCGAGGAATCCTCATTTGCATCGGGTTTGGATCGGGTGGCCAGCAACGGCGGGGCGGGGCTGACCAAAGGGGGGACAGCAGCCCTGTTTCCCGGGACAGAAAGCTTGTGAGGTTTGGTTTTCAGGTGCAGTGTGTGGCGCAGGGTAGGCACTCTGTGGGCATGCAGAGCTTTCTGGCCTGGCACCTTTTCCCTGCGAGGAATCCTCATTTGGATCGGGTTTGGATCCGGTGGCCTGCAGGGGTGGGCGGGGCTGACCAAAGGGGGGACAGCAGCCCTGTTTCCCGGGACAGAAAGCTTGTGAGCTTTGGCTTTCAGGTGCAGTGTGTGGCGCAGCCTGGGGTGTCCGTGAGCAGGCAGGGCTTTCTGTGCTGGCTCCTTTTGCCTGCGAGGAATCCTCATTTGCATCGGGTTTGGATCGGGTGGCCGGCAATGGCGGGCGGGGCGGGGCTGACCAAAGGGGGACAGCAGCCCTCTTTCCCGGGACAGAAAGCTTGTGAGTTTTGGCTTTCAGGTGCAGTGTGTGGGACAGCCTGGGCACTCTGTGGCCAGCCAGGGCTTTCTGTGCTGGCACCTTTTCCCTGCGAGGAATCCTCATTTGGATCGGGTTTGGATCGGGTGGCCGGCAATGGCGGGACGGGGCTGACCAAAGGGGGGACAGCAGCCCTGTTTCCCGGGACAGAAAGTTTGTGAGTTTTGGCTTTCAGGTGCAGTGTGTTTTTGACAGCCTGGCCACTCTGTGGCCAGCCAGGACTTTCTGTGCTGGCAGCTTTTCCCTGCATGGAATCCTCATTTGGATCGGGTTTGGATCGGGTGTCCGGCAGGAGTGGGTGGGGCTGACCAAAGCGGGACAGCAGCCCTGTTTCCCGGGACAGAAAGCTTGTGAGGTTTGGCTTTCAGGTGCAGTGTGTGGCGCACCCTGGGGTGTCCGTGAGCAGGCAGGGCTTTCTGTGCTGGCACCTTTTCCCTGCGAGGAATCCTCATTTGGATCGGGTTTGGATCGGGTGGCCGGCAATGGCGGGGCGGGGCTGACCAAAGGGGGGACAGCAGCCCTGTTTCCCGGGACAGAAAGCTTGTGAGCTTTGGCTTTCAGGTGCAGTGTGTGGCGCAGCCTGGGCACTCTGTGGGCAGGCAGGGCTTTCTGTGCTGGCACCTTTTCCCTGCGAGGAATCCTCATTTGGATAGGGGTTTAGATCGTGTGGTCGGCAATGTCGGGGCGGGGCTGACCAAAGGGGGGGACAGCAGCAGCCTTCTTTTCCCGGGACAGAAAGCTTGTGAGGTTTGGCTTTCAGGTGCAGCGTGTGGCGCAGCCTGGGCACTCTGTGGGCAGGCAGGGCTTTCTGTGCTGGCACCTTTTCCCTGCGAGGAATCCTCATTGGGATCGGGTTTTGGGGGGGCTGCTAAAATGGCGTGGCGGGGCTGACCAAAGGGGGGGACAGCAGCCCTGTTTCCCGGGACAGAAAGCTTGTGAGCTTTGCCTTTCATGTGCAGTGTGTGGCGCAGCCTGGGTGTCCCTGAGCAGGCACGGCTTTCTGTGCTGGCACCTTTTCCCTGCGAGGAATCCTCATTTGGATCGGGTTTGGATCGGGTGGCCGGCAATGGCGGAGCGGGGCTGACTAAAGGGGGGTCAGCAGCAGTCTTCTTTTCCCGGGACAGAAAGCTTGTGAGGTTTGGCTTTCAGGTGCAGTGTGTGGCACAGCCTGGGGTGTCCGTGAGTGGGCAGGGCTTTCTGTGCTGGCACCTTTTCCCTGCGAGGAATCCTCATTTGCATCGGGTTTGGATCGGGTGGCCGGCAATGGCGGGGCGGGGCTAACCAAAGGGGGGGACAGCAGCAGTCTTCTTTTCCCGGGACAGAAAGCTTGTGAGGTTTGGCTTTCAGGTGCAGTGTGTGGTGCAGCCTGGGCACTCTGTGGGCAGGCAGGACTTTCTGTGCTGGCACCTTTTCCCTGCATGGAATCCTCATTTGGATCGGGTTTGGATCGGGTGGCCGGCAGGAGTGGGCGGGGCTGACCAAAGGGGGGACAGCAGCCCTGTTTCCCGGGACTGGAAGCTTGTGAGCTTTGGCTTTCAGGTGCAGTGTGTGGCGCAGCCTGGGCACTGTGTGTGGCGTAGCCTGGGGTGTCCGTGGGCAGGCAGGGCTTTCTGTGCTGGCACCTTTTCCCTGCGAGGAATCCTCATTTGGATCGGGTTTGGATCGGGTGGCCGGCAATGGCGGGGCGGGGCTGACCAAAGGGGGGACAGCAGCCCTGTTTCCCGGGACAGAAAGCTTGTGAGGTTTGGCTTTCAGGTGCAGTGTGTGGTGCAGCCTGGGGATTCTGTGGGCAGGCAGGACTTTCTTTTCCCTGCAAGGAATCCTCATTTGGATCGGGTTTGGATCGGGTGGCCGGCAATGGCGGGGCGGGGCTGAACAAAGGGGGGACAGCAGCCCTGTTTCCCGGGACAGAAAGCTTGTGAGCTTTGGCTTTCAGGTGCAGTGTGTGACGCAGCCTGGGCTGTCCGTGAGCCGGCAGGGCTTTCTGTGCTGGCACCTTTTCCCTACAAGGAATCCTCATTTGCATCGGGTTTGGATCGGGTGGCCGGCAATGGCGGGGCGGGGCTGACCAAAGGGGGGACAGCAGCCCTGTTTCCGGGACAGAAAGCTTGTGAGCTTTGGCTTTCAGGTGCAGTGTGTGGCGTAGCCTGGGGTGTCTGTGAGCAGGCAGGGCTTTCTGTGCTGGCACCTTTTCCCTGCGAGGAATCCTCATTTGCATCGGGTTTGGATCGGTGTGGCCGGCAATGGCGGGGCGGGGCGGGGCTGACCAAAGGGGGACAGCAGCCCTCTTTCCCGGGACAGAAAGCTTGTGAGTTTTGGCTTTCAGGTGCAGTGTGTGGGACAGCCTGGGCACTTTGTGGCCAGCCAGGGCTTTCTGTGCTGGCTCCTTTTCCTGCAAGGAATCCTCATTTGGATCGGGTTTGGATCGGGTGGCCGGCAGGAGTGGGCGGGGCTGACCAAAGGGGGGACAGCAGCCCTGTTTCCCGGGACAGAAAGCTTGTGAGGTTTGGCTTTCAGGTGCAGTGTGTGGCGCAGCCTGGGGTGTCCGTGAGCAGGCAGGGCTTTCTGTGCTGGCACCTTTTCCCTGCGAGGAATCCTCATTTGCATCGGGTTTGGATCGGGTGGCCAGCAACGGCGGGGCGGGGCTGACCAAAGGGGGGACAGCAGCCCTGTTTCCCGGGACAGAAAGCTTGTGAGGTTTGGTTTTCAGGTGCAGTGTGTGGCGCAGGGTAGGCACTCTGTGGGCATGCAGAGCTTTCTGGCCTGGCACCTTTTCCCTGCGAGGAATCCTCATTTGGATCGGGTTTGGATCCGGTGGCCTGCAGGGGTGGCCGGGGCTGACCAAAGGGGGGACAGCAGCCCTGTTTCCCGGGACAGAAAGCTTGTGAGCTTTGGCTTTCAGGTGCAGTGTGTGGCGCAGCCTGGGGTGTCCGTGAGCAGGCAGGGCTTTCTGTGCTGGCTCCTTTTGCCTGCGAGGAATCCTCATTTGCATCGGGTTTGGATCGGGTGGCCGGCAATGGCGGGGCGGGGCGGGGCTGACCAAAGGGGGACAGCAGCCCTCTTTCCCGGGACAGAAAGCTTGTGAGTTTTGGCTTTCAGGTGCAGTGTGTGGGACAGCCTGGGCACTCTGTGGCCAGCCAGGGCTTTCTGTGCTGGCACCTTTTCCCTGCGAGGAATCCTCATTTGGATCGGGTTTGGATCGGGTGGCCGGCAGTGGCGGGGCGGGGCTGACCAAGCGGGGGGCAGCAGCCCTGTTTCCCGGGACAGAAAGCTTGTGAGGTTTGGCTTTCAGGTGCAGTGTGTGGCGCAGCCTGGGCACTCTGTGGGCAGGCAGGGCTTTCTGTGCTGGCACCTTTTCCCTGCGAGGAATCCTCATTTGGATCGGGTTTTGGGGGGCCTGATAAAATGGCGGGGCGCGGTTGAGCAAAAGGGGGACAGCAGCCCTGTTTCCCGGGACAGAAAGCTTGTGAGTTTTGGCTTTCAGGTGCAGTGTGTTTTTGACAGCCTGGGCACTCTGTGGCCAGCCAGGACTTTCTGTGCTGGCACCTTTTCCCTGCAAGGCATCCTAATTTGGGTCGGGTTTGGATCGGGTGGTCGGCAGGAGTGGGCGGGGGTGACCAAAGGGGGGACAGCAGCCCTGTTTCCCGGGACAGAAAGCTTGTGAGGTTTAGCTTTCAGGTGCAGTGTGTGGCGCAGCCTGGGCACTGTGTGTGGCGTAGCCTGGGGTGTCCGTGGGCAGGAAGGGCTTTCTGTGCTGGCACCTTTTCCCTGCGAGGAATCCTCATTTGGATCGGGTTTGGATCGGGTGGCCGGCAATGGCGGGGCGGGGCTGACCAAAGGGGGGACAGCAGCCCTGTTTCCCGGGACAGAAAGCTTGTGAGGTTTGGCTTTCAGGTGCAGTGTGTGGCTCAGCCTGGGGTGTCCGTGAGCAGGCAGGGCTTTCTGTGCTGGCACCTTTTCCCTGCGAGGAATCCTCATTTGGATCGGGTTTGGATTGGGTGGCCGGCAATGGCGGGGCGGGGCTGACCAAAGGGGGGACAGCAGCCCTGTTTCCCGGGACAGAAAGCTTGTGAGGTTTGGCTTTCAGGTGCAGTGTGTGGCGCAGCCTGGGCACTCTGTGGGCAGGCAGGGCTTTCTGTGCTGGCACCTTTTCCCTGCGAGGAATCCTCATTTGGATCGGGTTTTGGGGGGCTGCTAAAATGGCGGGGCTGGGCTGACCAAAGGGGGGACAGCAGCCCTGTTTCCCGGGACAGAAAGCTTGTGAGGTTTGGCTTTCAGGTGCAGTGTGTGGCGCAGTCATGGGTGTCCGTGAGCAGGCAGGGCTTTCTGTGCTGGCACCTTTTCCCTGCGAGGAATCCTCATTTGAATCGGGTTTTGGGGGGGCTGCTAAAATGGCGGGGCTGGGCTGACCATAGGGGGGACAGCAGCCCTGTTTCCCGGGACAGAAAGCTTGTGAGCTTTGGCTTTCAGGTGCAGTGTGTGGCGCAGCCTGGATTGTCCGTGAGCAGGCAGGGCTTTCTGTGCTGGCACCTTTTCCCTGCGAGGAATCCTCATTTGGATCGGGTTTTGGGGGGGCTGCTAAAATGGCGGGGCGGGGCTGACCAAAGGGGGGACAGCAGCCCTGTTTCCCGGGACAGAAAGCTTGTGAGTTTTCGCTTTCAGGTGCAGTGTGTGGCGCAGCCTGGGGTGTCCGTGGGCAGGCAGGGCTTTCTGTGCTGGCACCTTTTCCCTGCGAGGAATCCTCATTTGGATCGGGTTTGGATCGGGTGGCCGGCAGTGGCGGGGCGGGGCTGACCAAAGGGGGGACAGCAGCCCTGTTTCCCGGGACAGAAAGCTTGTGAGCTTTGGATTTCGGGTGCAGTGTGTGGCGCAGCCTGGGCACTCCGTGGGCAGGAAGGGCTTTCTGTGCTGGCACCTTTTCCCTGCGAGGAATCCTCATTTGGATCGGGTTTTGGGGGGGCTGCTCAAATGGCGGGGCGGGGCTGAGCAAAGGGGGGACAGCAGCCCTGTTTCCCGGGACAGAAAGCTTGTGAGGTTTGGCTTTCAGGTGCAGTGTGTGGGACAGCCTGGGCACTCTGTGGGCAGGCAGGGCTTTCTGTGCTGGCACCTTTTCCCTGCGAGGAATCCTCATTTGGATCGGGTTTGGATCGGGTGGCCGGCAGGAGTGGGCGGGGCTGACCAAAGGGGGGACAGCAGCCCTGTTTCCCGGGACTGGAAGCTTGTGAGCTTTGGCTTTCAGGTGCAGTGTGTGGCGCAGCCTGGGCACTCCGTGCGCAGGCAGTGCTTTCTGTGCTGGCACCTTTTCCCTGCGAGGAATCCTCATTTGGATCGGGTTTGGATCGGGTGGCCGGCAACGACGTGGCGGGGCTGACCCAAGGGGGGACAGCAGCCCTGTTTCCCGGGACAGAAAGCTTGTGAGGTTTGGCTTTCAGGTGCAGTGTGTGGCGTAGACTGGGGTGTCCGTGGGCAGGCAGGGCTTTCTGTGCTGGCACCTTTTCCCTGCGAGGAATCCTCATTTGGATCGGGTTTGGATCGGGTGGCCGGCAATGGCGGGGCGGGGCTGACCCAAGGGGGGACAGCAGCCCTGTTACCCGGGACAGAAAGCTTGTGAGCTTTGGATTTCAGGTGCAGTGTGTGGCGCAGTCTTGGGTGTCCGTGAGCAGGCAGGGCTTTCTGTGCTGGCACCTTTTCCCTGCGAGGAATCCTCATTTGCATCGGGTTTTGGGGGGGCTGCTAAAATGTCGGGGCGGGGCTGACCAAAGGGGGGACAGCAGCCCTGTTTCCCGGGACAGAAAGCTTGTGAGGTTTGGCTTTCAGGTGCAGTGTGTGGCGCAGTCTTGGGTGTCCGTGAGCAGGCAGGGCTTTCTGTGCTGGCACCTTTTCCCTGCGAGGAATCCTCATTTGGATCGGGTTTTGGGGGGGCTGCTAAAATGGCGGGGCGGGGCTGAGCAAAGCGCGGACAGCAGCCCTGTTTCCCGGGACAGAAAGCCTGTGAGCTTTGGCTTTCAGGTGCAGTGTGTGGCGTAGCCTGGGGTTTCCGTGGGCAGGCAGGGCTTTCTGTGCTGGCACCTTTTCCCTGCGAGGAATCCTCATTTGGATCGGGTTTTGGGGGGCCTGCTAAAATGGCGGGGCGGGGCTGACCAAAGGGGGGACAGCAGCCCTGTTTCCCGGGACAGAAAGCTTGTGAGGTTTGGCTTTCAGGTGCAGTGTGTGGCGCAGCCTGGGGTGTTCGTGCGCAGGCAGTGCTTTCTGTGCTGGCACCTTTTCCCTGCGAGGAATCCTCCTTTGGATCGGGTTTGGATCGGGTGGCCGACAATGGCGGGGCGGGGCTGAGCAAAGGGGGGACAGCAGCCCTGTTTCCCGGGACAGAAAGCTTGTGAGCTTTGGCTTTCAGGTGCAGTGTGTGGCGCAGCCTGGGCACTCTGTGGGCAGGCAGGGCTTTCTGTGCTGGCACCTTTTCCCTTCAAGGAATCCTCGTTTGGATCGGTTGGCCGGCAGGAGTGGGCGGGGCTGACCAAAGGGGGGACAGCAGCCCTGTTTCCCAGGACAGAAAGCTTGTGAGGTTTGGCTTTCAGGTGCAGTGTGTGGCGTAGCCTTGGGTTTCCGTGGGCAGGCAGGGCTTTCTGTGCTGGCACCTTTTCCCTGCGAGGAATCCTCATTTGGATCGGGTTTTGGGGGGCCTGCTAAAATGGCGGGGCGGGACTGACCAAAGGGGGGACAGCAGCCCTGTTTCCCGGGACAGAAAGCTTGTGAGGTTTGGCTTTCAGGTGCAGTGTGTGGCGCAGCCTGGGGTGTCCGTGAGCAGGCAGGGCTTTCTGTGCTGGCACCTTTTCCCTGCGAGGAATCCTCATTTGCATCGGGTTTTGGGGGGCCTGCTAAAATGGCGGGGCGGGGCTGAGCAAAGGGGGGACAGCAGCCCTGTTTCCCGGACAGAAAGCTTGTGAGGTTTGGCTTTCAGGTGCAGTGTGTGGCGCAGCCTGGGGTGTCCGTGAGCAGGCAGGGCTTTCTGTGCTGGCACCTTTTCCCTGCGAGGAATCCTCATTTGCATCGGGTTTTGGGGGCCTGCTAAAATGGCGGGGCGGGGCTGACGAAAGGGGGGACAGCAGCCCTGTTTCCCGGGACAGAAAGCTTGTGAGGTTTGGTTTTCACGTGCAGTGCGTGGGACAGCCTGGGCACTCTGTGGGCAGGCAGGGCTTTCTGTGCTGGCACCTTTTCCCTGCGAGGAATCCTCATTTGGATCGGGTTTGGATCGGGTGGCCGGCAATGGCGGGGCGGGGCTGAGCAAAGGGGGGACAGCAGCCCTGTTTCCCGGGACAGAAAGCTTGTGAGGTTTGGCTTTCAGGTGCAGTGTGTGGCGCAGCCTGGGCACTCTGTGGGCAGGCAGTGCTTTCTGTGCTGGCACCTTTTCCATGCAAGCAATCCTCATTTGGATCGGATTTAGATTGGGTGGCCGGCAGGAGTGGGCGGGGCTGAGCAAAGGGGGGACAGCAGCCCTGTTTCCCGGGACAGAAAGCTTGTGAGCTTTGGCTTTCAGGTGCAGTGTGTGGCGCAGCCTGGGGTGTCCGTGAGCAGGCAGTGCTTTCTGTGCTGGCACCTTTTCCCTGCGAGGAATCCTCATTTGGATCGGGTTTTGGGGGGGCTGCTAAAATGGCGGGGCGGGGCTGAGCAAAGGGGGGACAGCAGCCCTGTTTCCCGGGACAGAAAGCTTGTGAGGTTTGGCTTTCAGGTGCAGTGTGTGGCGCAGCCTGGGCACTCTGTGGGCAGGCAGGGCTTTCTGTGCTGGCACCTTTTCCCTGCGAGGAATCCTCATTTGGATCGGGTTTGGATGGGGTGGCCGGCAGGAGTGGGCGGGGCTGACCAAAGGGGGGACAGCAGCCCTGTTTCCGGGACAGAAAGTTTGTGAGGTTTGGCTTTCAGGTGCAGTGTGTGGCGCAGCCTGGGCACTCCGCGCGTAGGCAGTGCTTTCTGTGCTGGCACCTTTTCCCTGCGAGGAATCCTCATTTGCATCGGGTTTGGATCGGGTGGCCGGCAATGGCGGGGCGGGGCTGAGCATTGGGGGGACAGCAGCCCTGTTTCCCGGGACAGAAAGCTTGTGAGGTTTGGCTTTCAGGTGCAGTGTGTGGCGCAGTCTTGGGTGCCCGTGAGCAGGCAGGGCTTTCTGTGCTGGCACCTTTTCCCTGCGAGGAATCCTCATTTGCATCGGGTTTTGGGGGGGCTGCTAAAATGGCGTGGCGGGGCTGACCAAAGGGGGGACAGCAGCCCTGTTTCCCGGGACAGAAAGCTTGTGAGTTTTGGCTTTCAGGTGCAGTGTGTGGCGCAGCCTGGGCACTCTGTGGGCAGGCAGGGCTTTCTGTGCTGGCACCTTTTCCCTGCGAGGAATCCTCATTTGGATCGGGTTTGGATCGGGTGGCCGGCAATGGCGGGTTCGGGCTGAGCAAAGGGGGGACAGCAGCCCTGTTTCCCGGGACAGAAAGCTTGTGAGGTTTGGCTTTCAGGTGCAGTGTGTGGCGCAGCCTGGGCACTCCGTGGGCAGGCAGTGCTTTCTGTGCTGGCACCTTTTCCCTGGGAGGAATCCTCATTTGGATCGGGTTTGGATCGGGTGGCCGGCAATGGCGGGGCGGGGCTGAACAAAGGGGGGACAGCAGCCCTGTTTCCCGGGACAGAAAGCTTGTGAGGTTTGGCTTTCAGGTGCAGTGTGTGGCGCAGCCTGGGGTGTCCGTGAGCAGGCAGGGCTTTCTGTGCTGGCACCTTTTCCCTGCGAGGAATCCTCATTTGCATCGGGTTTGGATCGGGTGGCCAGCAACGGCGGGGCGGGGCTGACCAAAGGGGGGACAGCAGCCCTGTTTCCCGGGACAGAAAGCTTGTGAGGTTTGGCTTATACGCGCAGTGCGTGGGACAGCCTGGGCACTCTGTGGGCAGGCAGGGCTTTCTGTGCTGGCACGTTTTCCCTGCAAGGAATCCTCATTTGGATCGGGTTTTGGGGGGGCTGCTAAAATGGCGGGGCGGGGCTGACCAAAGGGGGGACAGCAGCCCTGTTTCCCGGGACAGAAAGCTTGTGAGCTTTGGCTTTCAGGTGCAGTGTGTGGCGCAGGGTGGGCACTCTGTGGGCATGCAGAGCTTTCTGGCCGGGCACCTTTTCCCTGCGAGGAATCCTCATTTGGATCGGGTTTGGATCGGGTGGCCGGCAGGGGTGGGCGGGGCTGACCAAAGGGGGGACAGCAGCCCTGTTTCCCGGGACAGAAAGCTTGTGAGCTTTGGCTTTCAGGTGCAGTGTGTGGCGCAGCCTGGGCACTCTGTGGGCCGGCAGGGCTTTCTGTGCTGGCACCTTTTCCCTGCGAGGAATCCTCATTTGGATCGGGTTTTGGGGGGGCTGCTAAAATGGCGGGGCGAGGCTGACCAAAGGGGGGACAGCAGCCCTGTTTCCCGGGACAGAAAGCTTGTGAGGTTTGGCTTTCAGGTGCAGTGTGTGGCGCAGCCTGGGCACTCCGTGGGCAAGCAGTGCTTTCTGTGCTGGCACCTTTTCCCTGGGAGGAATCCTCATTTGGATCGGGTTTGGATTGGGTGGCCGGCAATGGCGGGGCGGGGCTGACCAAAGGGGGGACAGCAGCCCTGTTTCCCGGGACAGAAAGCTTGTGAGGTTTGGCTTTCAAGTGCAGTGTGTGGCGCAGCCTGCGGTGTCCGTGAGCAGCCAGGGCTTTCTGTGCTGGCACCTTTTCCCTGCGAGGAATCCTCATTTGGATCGGGTTTGGATCGGGTGGCCGGCAATGGCGGGGCGGGGCTGAACAAAGGGGGGACAGCAGCCCTGTTTCCCGGGACAGAAAGCTTGTGAGGTTTGGCTTTCAGGTGCAGTGTGTGGGACAGCCTGGGCACTCTGTGGGCAGGCAGGGCTTTCTGTGCTGGCACCTTTTCCCTGCGAGGAATCCTCATTTGGATCGGGTTTTGGGGGGGCTGCTAAAATGGCGGGGCGGGGCTGAGCAAAGGGGGGACAGCAGCCCTGTTTCCCGGGACAGAAAGCTTGTGAGGTTTGGCTTTCAGGTGCAGTGTGTGGCGCAGCCTGGGCACTCTGTGGGCAGGCAGGGCTTTCTGTGCTGGCACCTTTTCCCTGCAAGGAATCCTCGTTTGGATCGGTTGGCCGGCAGGAGTGGGCGGGGCTGACCAAAGGGGGGACAGCAGCCCTGTTTCCCGGGACAGAAAGCTTGTGAGGTTTGGCTTTCAGGTGCAGTGTGTGGCGCAGTCTTGGGTGCCCGTGAGCAGGCAGGGCTTTCTGTGCTGGCACCTTTTCCCTGCGAGGAATCCTCATTTGGATCGGGTTTTGGGGGGGCTGTTAAAATGGAGGGGCGGGGCTGACCAAAGGGGGGACAGCAGCCCTGTTTCCCGGGACAGAAAGCCTGTGAGGTTTGGCTTTCAGGTGCAGTGTGTGGCTCAGCCTGGGCACTCTGTGGGCTGGCAGAGCTTTCTGGCCTGGCACCTTTTCCCTGCGAGGAATCCTCATTTGGATCGGGTTTGGATCGGGTGGCCGGCAGGGGTGGGCGGGGCTGACCAAAGGGGGGACAGCAGCCCTGTTTCCCGGGACAGAAAGCTTGTGAGCTTTGGCTTTCAGGTGCAGTGTGTGACGCAGCCTGGGCTGTCCGTGAGCCGGCAGGGCTTTCTGTGCTGGCACCTTTTCCCTACAAGGAATCCTCATTTGCATCGGGTTTGGATCGGGTGGCCGGCAATGGCGGGGCGGGGCTGACCAAAGGGGGGACAGCAGCCCTGTTTCCCGGGACAGAAAGCTTGTGAGCTTTGGCTTTCAGGTGCAGTGTGTGGCGTAGCCTGGGGTGTCTGTGAGCAGGCAGGGCTTTCTGTGCTGGCACCTTTTCCCTGCGAGGAATCCTCATTTGCATCGGGTTTGGATCGGGTGGCCGGCAATGGCGGGGCGGGGCGGGGCTGACCAAAGGGGGACAGCAGCCCTCTTTCCCGGGACAGAAAGCTTGTGAGTTTTGGCTTTCAGGTGCAGTGTGTGGGACAGCCTGGGCACTCTGTGGCCAGCCAGGGCTTTCTGTGCTGGCTCCTTTTCCCTGCAAGGAATCCTCATTTGGATCGGGTTTGGATCGGGTGGCCGGCAGGAGTGGGCGGGGCTGACCAAAGGGGGGACAGCAGCCCTGTTTCCCGGGACAGAAAGCTTGTGAGGTTTGGCTTTCAGGTGCAGTGTGTGGCGCAGCCTGGGGTGTCCGTGAGCAGGCAGGGCTTTCTGTGCTGGCACCTTTTCCCTGCGAGGAATCCTCATTTGCATCGGGTTTGGATCGGGTGGCCAGCAACGGCGGGGCGGGGCTGACCAAAGGGGGGACAGCAGCCCTGTTTCCCGGGACAGAAAGCTTGTGAGGTTTGGTTTTCAGGTGCAGTGTGTGGCGCAGGGTAGGCACTCTGTGGGCATGCAGAGCTTTCTGGCCTGGCACCTTTTCCCTGCGAGGAATCCTCATTTGGATCGGGTTTGGATCCGGTGGCCTGCAGGGGTGGGCGGGGCTGACCAAAGGGGGGACAGCAGCCCTGTTTCCCGGGACAGAAAGCTTGTGAGCTTTGGCTTTCAGGTGCAGTGTGTGGCGCAGCCTGGGGTGTCCGTGAGCAGGCAGGGCTTTCTGTGCTGGCTCCTTTTGCCTGCGAGGAATCCTCATTTGCATCGGGTTTGGATCGGGTGGCCGGCAATGGCGGGGCGGGGCGGGGCTGACCAAAGGGGGACAGCAGCCCTCTTTCCCGGGACAGAAAGCTTGTGAGTTTTGGCTTTCAGGTGCAGTGTGTGGGACAGCCTGGGCACTCTGTGGCCAGCCAGGGCTTTCTGTGCTGGCACCTTTTCCCTGCGAGGAATCCTCATTTGGATCGGGTTTGGATCGGTTGGCCGGCAGTGGCGGGGCGGGGCTGACCAAAGGGGGGACAGCAGCCCTGTTTCCCGGGACAGAAAGCTTGTGAGGTTTGGCTTTCAGGTGCAGTGTGTGGCGCAGCCTGGGCACTCTGTGGGCAGGCAGGGCTTTCTGTGCTGGCACCTTTTCCCTGCGAGGAATCCTCATTTGGATCGGGTTTTGGGGGGCCTGCTAAAATGGCGGGGCGCGGTTGAGCAAAAGGGGGACAGCAGCCCTGTTTCCCGGGACAGAAAGCTTGTGAGTTTTGGCTTTCAGGTGCAGTGTGTTTTTGACAGCCTGGGCACTCTGTGGCCAGCCAGGACTTTCTGTGCTGGCACCTTTTCCCTGCACGGCATCCTAATTTGGGTCGGGTTTGGATCGGGTGGTCGGCAGGAGTGGGCGGGGGTGACCAAAGGGGGGACAGCAGCCCTGTTTCCCGGGACAGAAAGCTTGTGAGGTTTAGCTTTCAGGTGCAGTGTGTGGCGCAGCCTGGGCACTGTGTGTGGCGTAGCCTGGGGTGTCCGTGGGCAGGAAGGGCTTTCTGTGCTGGCACCTTTTCCCTGCGAGGAATCCTCATTTGGATCGGGTTTGGATCGGGTGGCCGGCAATGGCGGGGCGGGGCTGACCAAAGGGGGGACAGCAGCCCTGTTTCCCGGGACAGAAAGCTTGTGAGGTTTGGCTTTCAGGTGCAGTGTGTGGCTCAGCCTGGGGTGTCCGTGAGCAGGCAGGGCTTTCTGTGCTGGCACCTTTTCCCTGCGAGGAATCCTCATTTGGATCGGGTTTGGGGGGGGCTGCTAAAGTGGCGGGGCAGGGCTGACCAAAGGGGGGACAGCAGCCCTGTTTCCCGGGACAGAAAGCTTGTGAGGTTTGGCTTTCAGGTGCAGTGTGTGGTGCAGCCTGGGGATTCTGTGGGCAGGCAGGACTTTCTTTTCCCTGCGAGGAATCCTCATTTGGATCGGGTTTGGATCGGGTGGCCGGCAATGGCGGGGCGGGGCTGACCAAAGGGGGGACAGCAGCCCTGTTTCCCGGGACAGAAAGCTTGTGAGTTTTGGCTTTCAGGTGCAGTGTGTGGCGCAGCCTGGGTGTCCGTGAGCAGGCAGGGCTTTCTGTGCTGGCACCTTTTCCCTGCGAGGAATCCTCATTTGGATCGGGTTTGGATCGGGTGGCCGGCAATGGCGGGACGGGGCTGACCAAAGGGGGGACAGCAGCCCTGTTTCCCGGGACAGAAAGTTTGTGAGTTTTGGCTTTCAGGTGCAGTGTGTTTTTGACAGCCTGGCCACTCTGTGGCCAGCCAGGACTTTCTGTGCTGGCAGCTTTTCCCTGCATGGAATCCTCATTTGGATCGGGTTTGGATCGGGTGTCCGGCAGGAGTGGGTGGGGCTGACCAAAGCGGGACAGCAGCCCTGTTTCCCGGGACAGAAAGCTTGTGAGGTTTGGCTTTCAGGTGCAGTGTGTGGCGCACCCTGGGGTGTCCGTGAGCAGGCAGGGCTTTCTGTGCTGGCACCTTTTCCCTGCGAGGAATCCTCATTTGGATCGGGTTTGGATCGGGTGGCCGGCAATGGCGGGGCGGGGCTGACCAAAGGGGGGACAGCAGCCCTGTTTCCCGGGACAGAAAGCTTGTGAGCTTTGGCTTTCAGGTGCAGTGTGTGGCGCAGCCTGGGCACTCTGTGGGCAGGCAGGGCTTTCTGTGCTGGCACCTTTTCCCTGCGAGGAATCCTCATTTGGATAGGGGTTTAGATCGTGTGGCCGGCAATGTCGGGGCGGGGCTGACCAAAGGGGGGGACAGCAGCAGCCTTCTTTTCCCGGGACAGAAAGCTTGTGAGGTTTGGCTTTCAGGTGCAGCGTGTGGCGCAGCCTGGGCACTCTGTGGGCAGGCAGGGCTTTCTGTGCTGGCACCTTTTCCCTGCGAGGAATCCTCATTGGGATCGGGTTTTGGGGGGGCTGCTAAAATGGCGTGGCGGGGCTGACCAAAGGGGGGGACAGCAGCCCTGTTTCCCGGGACAGAAAGCTTGTGAGCTTTGCCTTTCATGTGCAGTGTGTGGCGCAGCCTGGGTGTCCCTGAGCAGGCACGGCTTTCTGTGCTGGCACCTTTTCCCTGCGAGGAATCCTCATTTGGATCGGGTTTGGATCGGGTGGCCGGCAATGGCGGAGCGGGGCTGACTAAAGGGGGGTCAGCAGCAGTCTTCTTTTCCCGGGACAGAAAGCTTGTGAGGTTTGGCTTTCAGGTGCAGTGTGTGGCACAGCCTGGGGTGTCCGTGAGTGGGCAGGGCTTTCTGTGCTGGCACCTTTTCCCTGCGAGGAATCCTCATTTGCATCGGGTTTGGATCGGGTGGCCGGCAATGGCGGGGCGGGGCTAACCAAAGGGGGGGACAGCAGCAGTCTTCTTTTCCCGGGACAGAAAGCTTGTGAGGTTTGGCTTTCAGGTGCAGTGTGTGGTGCAGCCTGGGCACTCTGTGGGCAGGCAGGACTTTCTGTGCTGGCACCTTTTCCCTGCATGGAATCCTCATTTGGATCGGGTTTGGATCGGGTGGCCGGCAGGAGTGGGCGGGGCTGACCAAAGGGGGGACAGCAGCCCTGTTTCCCGGGACTGGAAGCTTGTGAGCTTTGGCTTTCAGGTGCAGTGTGTGGCGCAGCCTGGGCACTGTGTGTGGCGTAGCCTGGGGTGTCCGTGGGCAGGCAGGGCTTTCTGTGCTGGCACCTTTTCCCTGCGAGGAATCCTCATTTGGATCGGGTTTGGATCGGGTGGCCGGCAATGGCGGGGCGGGGCTGACCAAAGGGGGGACAGCAGCCCTGTTTCCCGGGACAGAAAGCTTGTGAGGTTTGGCTTTCAGGTGCAGTGTGTGGTGCAGCCTGGGGATTCTGTGGGCAGGCAGGACTTTCTTTTCCCTGCAAGGAATCCTCATTTGGATCGGGTTTGGATCGGGTGGCCGGCAATGGCGGGGCGGGGCTGAACAAAGGGGGGACAGCAGCCCTGTTTCCCGGGACAGAAAGCTTGTGAGCTTTGGCTTTCAGGTGCAGTGTGTGACGCAGCCTGGGCTGTCCGTGAGCCGGCAGGGCTTTCTGTGCTGGCACCTTTTCCCTACAAGGAATCCTCATTTGCATCGGGTTTGGATCGGGTGGCCGGCAATGGCGGGGCGGGGCTGACCAAAGGGGGGACAGCAGCCCTGTTTCCCGGGACAGAAAGCTTGTGAGCTTTGGCTTTCAGGTGCAGTGTGTGGCGTAGCCTGGGGTGTCTGTGAGCAGGCAGGGCTTTCTGTGCTGGCACCTTTTCCCTGCGAGGAATCCTCATTTGCATCGGGTTTGGATCGGGTGGCCGGCAATGGCGGGGCGGGGCGGGGCTGACCAAAGGGGGACAGCAGCCCTCTTTCCCGGGACAGAAAGCTTGTGAGTTTTGGCTTTCAGGTGCAGTGTGTGGGACAGCCTGGGCACTCTGTGGCCAGCCAGGGCTTTCTGTGCTGGCTCCTTTTCCCTGCAAGGAATCCTCATTTGGATCGGGTTTGGATCGGGTGGCCGGCAGGAGTGGGCGGGGCTGACCAAAGGGGGGACAGCAGCCCTGTTTCCCGGGACAGAAAGCTTGTGAGGTTTGGCTTTCAGGTGCAGTGTGTGGCGCAGCCTGGGGTGTCCGTGAGCAGGCAGGGCTTTCTGTGCTGGCACCTTTTCCCTGCGAGGAATCCTCATTTGCATCGGGTTTGGATCGGGTGGCCAGCAACGGCGGGGCGGGGCTGACCAAAGGGGGGACAGCAGCCCTGTTTCCCGGGACAGAAAGCTTGTGAGGTTTGGTTTTCAGGTGCAGTGTGTGGCGCAGGGTAGGCACTCTGTGGGCATGCAGAGCTTTCTGGCCTGGCACCTTTTCCCTGCGCGGAATCCTCATTTGGATCGGGTTTGGGATCCGGTGGCCTGCAGGGGTGGGCGGGGCTGACCAAAGGGGGGACAGCAGCCCTGTTTCCCGGGACAGAAAGCTTGTGAGGTTTGGCTTTCAGGTGCAGTGTGTGGCGCAGCTGGGCACTCTGTGGGCAGGCAGGGCTTTCTGTGCTGGCACCTTTTCCCTGCGAGGAATCCTCATTTGGATCGGGTTTTGGGGGGCCTGATAAAATGGCGGGGCGCGGTTGAGCAAAAGGGGGACAGCAGCCCTGTTTCCCGGGACAGAAAGCTTGTGAGTTTTGGCTTTCAGGTGCAGTGTGTTTTTGACAGCCTGGGCACTCTGTGGCCAGCCAGGACTTTCTGTGCTGGCACCTTTTCCCTGCAAGGCATCCTAATTTGGGTCGGGTTTGGATCGGGTGGTCGGCAGGAGTGGGCGGGGGTGACCAAAGGGGGGACAGCAGCCTGTTTCCCGGGACAGAAAGCTTGTGAGGTTTAGCTTTCAGGTGCAGTGTGTGCGCAGCCTGGGCACTGTGTGTGGCGTAGCCTGGGGTGTCCGTGGGCAGGAAGGGCTTTCTGTGCTGGCACCTTTTCCCTGCGAGGAATCCTCATTTGGATCGGGTTTGGATCGGTGGCCGGCAATGGCGGGGCGGGGCTGACCAAAGGGGGGACAGCAGCCCTGTTTCCCGGACAGAAAGCTTGTGAGGTTGGCTTTCAGGTGCAGTGTGTGCTCAGCCTGGGGTGTCCGTGAGCAGGCAGGGCTTTCTGTGCTGGCACCTTTTCCCTGCGAGGATCCTCATTTGGATCGGGTTTGGGGGGGCTGCTAAAGTGGCGGGGCAGGGCTGACCAAAGGGGGGACAGCAGCCCTGTTTCCCGGGACAGAAAGCTTGTGAGGTTTGGCTTTCAGGTGCAGTGTGTGGTGCAGCCTGGGGATTCTGTGGGCAGGCAGGACTTTCTTTTCCCTGCGAGGAATCCTCATTTGGATCGGGTTTGGATCGGGTGGCCGGCAATGGCGGGGCGGGGCTGACCAAAGGGGGGACAGCAGCCCTGTTTCCCGGGACAGAAAGCTTGTGAGTTTGGCTTTCAGGTGCAGTGTGTGGCGCAGCTGGGTGTCCGTGAGCAGGCAGGGCTTTCTGTGCTGGCACCTTTTCCCTGCGAGGAATCCTCATTTGGATCGGGTTTGGATCGGGTGGCCGCCAATGGCGGACGGGGCTGACCAAAGGGGGGACAGCAGCCCTGTTTCCCGGGACAGAAGTTTGTGAGTTTTGGCTTTCAGGTGCAGTGTGTTTTTGACAGCCTGGCCACTCTGTGGCCAGCCAGGACTTTCTGTGCTGGCAGCTTTTCCCTGCATGGAATCCTCATTTGGATCGGGTTTGGATCGGGTGTCCGGCAGGAGTGGGTGGGGCTGACCAAAGCGGGACAGCAGCCCTGTTTCCCGGGACAGAAAGCTTGTGAGGTTTGGCTTTCAGGTGCAGTGTGTGGCGCAGCCTGGGGTGTCCGTGAGCAGGGCAGGGCTTTCTGTGCTGGCACCTTTTCCCTGCGAGGAATCCTCATTTGCATCGGGTTTGGATCGGGTGGCCAGCAACGGCGGGGCGGGGCTGACCAAAGGGGGGACAGCAGCCCTGTTTCCCGGGACAGAAAGCTTGTGAGGTTTGGTTTCAGGTGCAGTGTGTTGGCGCAGGGTAGGCACTCTGTGGGCATGCAGAGCTTTCTGGCCTGGCACCTTTTCCCTGCGAGGAATCCTCATTTGGATCGGGTTTGGATCCGGTGGCCTGCAGGGGTGGGCGGGGCTGACCAAAGGGGGGACAGCAGCCCTGGTTCCCGGGACAGAAAGCTTGTGAGCTTTGGCTTTCAGGTGCAGTGTGTGGCGCAGCCTGGGGTGTCCGTGAGCAGGCAGGGCTTTCTGTGCTGGCTCCTTTTGCCTGCGAGGAATCCTCATTTGCATCGGGTTTGGATCGGGTGGCCGGCAATGGCGGGGCGGGGCGGGGCTGACCAAAGGGGACAGCAGCCCTCTTTCCCGGGACAGAAAGCTTGTGAGTTTTGGCTTTCAGGTGCAGTGTGTGGGACAGCCTGGGCACTCTGTGGCCAGCCAGGGCTTTCTGTGCTGGCACCTTTTCCCTGCGAGGAATCCTCATTTGGATCGGGTTTGGATCGGGTGGCCGGCAATGGCGGGACGGGGCTGACCAAAGGGGGGACAGCAGCCCTGTTTCCCGGGACAGAAAGTTTGTGAGTTTTGGCTTTCAGGTGCAGTGTGTTTTTGACAGCCTGGCCACTCTGTGGCCAGCCAGGACTTCTGTGCTGGCAGCTTTTCCCTGCATGGAATCCTCATTTGGATCGGGTTTGGATCGGGTGTCCGGCAGGAGTGGGTGGGGCTGACCAAAGCGGGACAGCAGCCCTGTTTCCCGGGACAGAAAGCTTGTGAGGTTTGGCTTTCAGGTGCAGTGTGTGGCGCACCCTGGGGTGTCCGTGAGCAGGCAGGGCTTTCTGTGCTGGCACCTTTTCCTGCGAGGAATCCTCATTTGGATCGGGTTTGGATCGGGTGGCCGGCAATGGCGGGGCGGGGCTGACCAAAGGGGGGACAGCAGCCCTGTTTCCCGGGACAGAAAGCTTGTGAGCTTTGGCTTTCAGGTGCAGTGTGTGGCGCAGCTGGGCACTCTGTGGGCAGGCAGGGCTTTCTGTGCTGGCACCTTTCCCTGCGAGGAATCCTCATTTGGATAGGGGTTTAGATCGTGTGGCCGGCAATGTCGGGGCGGGGCTGACCAAAGGGGGGGACAGCAGCAGCCTTCTTTTCCCGGGACAGAAAGCTTGTGAGGTTTGGCTTTCAGGTGCAGCGTGTGGCGCAGCCTGGGCACTCTGTGGGCAGGCAGGGCTTTCTGTGCTGGCACCTTTTCCCTGCGAGGAATCCTCATTGGGATCGGGTTTTGGGGGGGCTGCTAAAATGGCGTGGCGGGGCTGACCAAAGGGGGGGACAGCAGCCCTGTTTCCGGGACAGAAAGCTTGTGAGCTTTGCCTTTCATGTGCAGTGTGTGGCGCAGCCTGGGTGTCCCTGAGCAGGCACGGCTTTCTGTGCTGGCACCTTTTCCCTGCGAGGAATCCTCATTTGGATCGGGTTTGGATCGGGTGGCCGGCAATGGCGGAGCGGGGCTGACTAAAGGGGGGTCAGCAGCAGTCTTCTTTTCCCGGGACAGAAAGCTTGTGAGGTTTGGCTTTCAGGTGCAGTGTGTGGCACAGCCTGGGGTGTCCGTGAGTGGGCAGGGCTTTCTGTGCTGGCACCTTTTCCCTGCGAGGAATCCTCATTTGCATCGGGTTTGGATCGGGTGGCCGGCAATGGCGGGGCGGGGCTAACCAAAGGGGGGGACAGCAGCAGTCTTCTTTTCCCGGGACAGAAAGCTTGTGAGGTTTGGCTTTCAGGTGCAGTGTGTGGTGCAGCCTGGGCACTCTGTGGGCAGGCAGGACTTTCTGTGCTGGCACCTTTTCCCTGCATGGAATCCTCATTTGGATCGGGTTTGGATCGGGTGGCCGGCAGGAGTGGGCGGGGCTGACCAAAGGGGGGACAGCAGCCCTGTTTCCCGGGACTGGAAGCTTGTGAGCTTTGGCTTTCAGGTGCAGTGTGTGGCGCAGCCTGGGCACTGTGTGTGGCGTAGCCTGGGGTGTCCGTGGGCAGGCAGGGCTTTCTGTGCTGGCACCTTTTCCCTGCGAGGAATCCTCATTTGGATCGGGTTTGGATCGGGTGGCCGGCAATGGCGGGGCGGGGCTGACCAAAGGGGGGACAGCAGCCCTGTTTCCCGGGACAGAAAGCTTGTGAGGTTTGGCTTTCAGGTGCAGTGTGTGGTGCAGCCTGGGGATTCTGTGGGCAGGCAGGACTTTCTTTTCCTGCAAGGAATCCTCATTTGGATCGGGTTTGGATCGGGTGGCCGGCAATGGCGGGGCGGGGCTGAACAAAGGGGGGACAGCAGCCCTGTTTCCGGGACAGAAAGCTTGTGAGCTTTGGCTTTCAGGTGCAGTGTGTGACGCAGCCTGGGCTGTCCGTGAGCCGGCAGGGCTTTCTGTGCTGGCACCTTTTCCCTACAAGGAATCCTCATTTGCATCGGGTTTGGATCGGGTGGCCGGCAATGGCGGGGCGGGGCTGACCAAAGGGGGGACAGCAGCCCTGTTTCCCGGGACAGAAAGCTTGTGAGCTTTGGCTTTCAGGTGCAGTGTGTGGCGTAGCCTGGGGTGTCTGTGAGCAGGCAGGGCTTTCTGTGCTGGCACCTTTTCCCTGCGAGGAATCCTCATTTGCATCGGGTTTGGATCGGGTGGCCGGCAATGGCGGGGCGGGGCGGGGCTGACCAAAGGGGGACAGCAGCCCTCTTTCCCGGGACAGAAAGCTTGTGAGTTTTGGCTTTCAGGTGCAGTGTGTGGGACAGCCTGGGCACTTTGTGGCCAGCCAGGGCTTTCTGTGCTGGCTCCTTTTCCTGCAAGGAATCCTCATTTGGATCGGGTTTGGATCGGGTGGCCGGCAGGAGTGGGCGGGGCTGACCAAAGGGGGGACAGCAGCCCTGTTTCCCGGGACAGAAAGCTTGTGAGGTTTGGCTTTCAGGTGCAGTGTGTGGCGCAGCCTGGGGTGTCCGTGAGCAGGCAGGGCTTTCTGTGCTGGCACCTTTTCCCTGCGAGGAATCCTCATTTGCATCGGGTTTGGATCGGGTGGCCAGCAACGGCGGGGCGGGGCTGACCAAAGGGGGACAGCAGCCCTGTTTCCCGGGACAGAAAGCTTGTGAGGTTTGGTTTTCAGGTGCAGTGTGTGGCGCAGGGTAGGCACTCTGTGGGCATGCAGAGCTTTCTGGCCTGGCACCTTTTCCCTGCGAGGAATCCTCATTTGGATCGGGTTTGGATCCGGTGGCCTGCAGGGGTGGCCGGGGCTGACCCAAAGGGGGGACAGCAGCCCTGTTTCCCGGGACAGAAAGCTGTGAGCTTTGGCTTTCAGGTGCAGTGTGTGGCGCAGCCTGGGGTGTCCGTGAGCAGGCAGGGCTTTCTGTGCTGGCTCCTTTTGCCTGCGAGGAATCCTCATTTGCATCGGGTTTGGATCGGGTGGCCGGCAATGGCGGGGCGGGGCGGGGGCTGACCAAAGGGGGACAGCAGCCCTCTTTCCCGGGACAGAAAGCTTGTGAGTTTTGGCTTTCAGGTGCAGTGTGTGGGACAGCCTGGGCACTCTGTGGCCAGCCAGGGCTTTCTGTGCTGGCACCTTTTCCTGCGAGGAATCCTCATTTGGATCGGGTTTGGATCGGGTGGCCGGCAGTGGCGGGGCGGGGCTGACCAAGCGGGGGGCAGCAGCCCTGTTTCCCGGGACAGAAAGCTTGTGAGGTTTGGCTTTCAGGTGCAGTGTGTGGCGCAGCCTGGGCACTCTGTGGGCAGGCAGGGCTTTCTGTGCTGGCACCTTTTCCCTGCGAGGAATCCTCATTTGGATCGGGTTTTGGGGGCCTGATAAAATGGCGGGGCGCGGTTTGAGCAAAAGGGGGACAGCAGCCCTGTTTCCCGGGACAGAAAGCTTGTGAGTTTTGGCTTTCAGGTGCAGTGTGTTTTTGACAGCCTGGGCACTCTGTGGCCAGCCAGGACTTTCTGTGCTGGCACCTTTTCCCTGCAAGGCATCCTAATTTGGGTCGGGTTTGGATCGGGGTGGTCGGCAGGAGTGGGCGGGGGTGACCAAAGGGGGGACAGCAGCCCTGTTTCCCGGGACAGAAAGCTTGTGAGGTTTAGCTTTCAGGTGCAGTGTGTGGCGCAGCCTGGGCAATGTGTGTGGCGTAGCCTGGGGTGTCCGTGGGCAGGAAGGGCTTTCTGTGCTGGCACCTTTTCCCTGCGAGGAATCCTCATTTGGATCGGGTTTGGATCGGGTGGCCGCAATGGCGGGGCGGGGCTGACCAAAGGGGGGACAGCAGCCCTGTTTCCCGGGACAGAAAGCTTGTGAGGTTTGGCTTTCAGGTGCAGTGTGTGGCTCAGCCTGGTTGTCCGTGAGCAGGCAGGCTTTCTGTGCTGGCACCTTTTCCCTGCGAGGAATCCTCATTTGGATCGGGTTTGGGGGGGGCTGCTAAAATGGCGGGGCAGGGCTGACCAAAGGGGGACAGCAGCCCTGTTTCCCGGGACAGAAAGCTTGTGAGGTTTGGCTTTCAGGTGCAGTGTGTGGTGCAGCCTGGGGATTCTGTGGGCAGGCAGGACTTTCTTTTCCCTGCGAGGAATCCTCATTTGGATCGGGTTTGGATCGGGTGGCCGGCAATGGCGGGGCGGGGCTGACCAAAGGGGGGACAGCAGCCCTGTTTCCCGGGACAGAAAGCTTGTGAGTTTTGGCTTTCAGGTGCAGTGTGTGGCGCAGCCTGGGTGTCCGTGAGCAGGCAGGGCTTTCTGTGCTGGCACCTTTTCCCTGCGAGGAATCCTCATTTGGATCGGGTTTGGATCGGGTGGCCGGCAATGGCGGGACGGGGCTGACCAAAGGGGGGACAGCAGCCCTGTTTCCCGGGACAGAAAGTTTGTGAGTTTTGGCTTTCAGGTGCAGTGTGTTTTTGACAGCCTGGCCACTCTGTGGCCAGCCAGGACTTTCTGTGCTGGCAGCTTTTCCCTGCATGGAATCCTCATTTGGATCGGGTTTGGATCGGGTGTCCGGCAGGAGTGGGTGGGGGCTGACCAAAGCGGGACAGCAGCCCTGTTTCCCGGGACAGAAAGCTTGTGAGGTTTGGCTTTCAGGTGCAGTGTGTGGCGCAGCCTGGGTGTCCGTGAGCAGGCACGGCTTTCTGTGCTGGCACCTTTTCCCTGCGAGGAATCCTCATTTGGATCGGGTTTGGATCGGTGGCCGGCAATGGCGGGGCGGGGCTGACCAAAGGGGGGACAGCAGCCCTGTTTCCCGGGACAGAAAGCTTGTGAGCTTTGGCTTTCAGGTGCAGTGTGTGGCGCAGCCTGGGCACTCTGTGGGCAGGCAGGCTTTCTGTGCTGGCACCTTTTCCCTGCGAGGAATCCTCATTTGGATAGGGGTTTAGATCGTGTGGCCGGCAATGTCGGGGCGGGGCTGACCAAAGGGGGGGGACAGCAGCAGCCTTCTTTTCCCGGGACAGAAAGCTTGTGAGGTTTGGCTTTCAGGTGCAGCGTGTGGCGCAGCCTGGGCACTCTGTGGGCAGGCAGGGCTTTCTGTGCTGGCACCTTTTCCCTGCGAGGAATCCTCATTGGGATCGGGTTTTGGGGGGGCTGCTAAAATGGCGTGGCGGGGCTGACCAAAGGGGGGGACAGCAGCCCTGTTTCCCGGGACAGAAAGCTTGTGAGCTTTGCCTTTCATGTGCAGTGTGTGGCGCAGCCTGGGTGTCCCTGAGCAGGCACGGCTTTCTGTGCTGGCACCTTTTCCCTGCGAGGAATCCTCATTTGGATCGGGTTTGGATCGGGTGGCCGGCAATGGCGGAGCGGGGCTGACTAAAGGGGGGTCAGCAGCAGTCTTCTTTTCCCGGGACAGAAAGCTTGTGAGGTTTGGCTTTCAGGTGCAGTGTGTGGCACAGCCTGGGGTGTCCGTGAGTGGGCAGGGCTTTCTGTGCTGGCACCTTTTCCCTGCGAGGAATCCTCATTTGCATCGGGTTTGGATCGGGTGGCCGGCAATGGCGGGGCGGGGCTAACCAAAGGGGGGGACAGCAGCAGTCTTCTTTTCCCGGGACAGAAAGCTTGTGAGGTTTGGCTTTCAGGTGCAGTGTGTGGTGCAGCCTGGGCACTCTGTGGGCAGCAGGACTTTCTGTGCTGGCACCTTTTCCCTGCATGGAATCCTCATTTGGATCGGGTTTGGATCGGGTGGCCGGCAGGAGTGGGCGGGGCTGACCAAAGGGGGGACAGCAGCCCTGTTTCCCGGGACTGGAAGCTTGTGAGCTTTGGCTTTCAGGTGCAGTGTGTGGCGCAGCCTGGGGCACTGTGTGTGGGCGTAGCCTGGGGTGTCCGTGGGCAGGCAGGGCTTTCTGTGCTGGCACCTTTTCCCTGCGAGGAATCCTCATTTGGATCGGGTTTGGATCGGGTGGCCGGCAATGGCGGGGCGGGCTGACCAAAGGGGGGACAGCAGCCCTGTTTCCCGGGACAGAAAGCTTGTGAGGTTTGGCTTTCAGGTGCAGTGTGTGGTGCAGCCTGGGGATTCTGTGGGCAGGCAGGACTTTCTTTTCCCTGCAAGGAATCCTCATTTGGATCGGGTTTGGATCGGGTGGCCGGCAATGGCGGGGCGGGGCTGACCAAAGGGGGGACAGCAGCCCTGTTTCCCGGGACAGAAAGCTTGTGAGCTTTGGCTTTCAGGTGCAGTGTGTGGCATAGCCTGGGCACTCTGTGGGCAGCCAGGGCTTTCTGTGCTGGCACCTTTTCCCTGCGAGGAATCCTCATTTGGATCGGGTTTGGATCGGGTGGCCCTCAATGCCGGGGCGGGGCTGACCA